>NW_015170919.1:615060-644857 GCF_001447785.1 Gekko japonicus | reverse complement strand
TATAGTATGCGCCCCCTTGGGTTCCCCCCCCCCCCCCGTAAGAGTTTGTTTGGAAGAAACATGGAAATTAAATTGGTAGCTGTCATCTGACCTTTTTATCAATTGTATAAACAGATGGGCAGCGCTAGCTGATTTGCAAGGCTGATACCTTGAATCCAGGCCAGGTGCAAGCCCAAAGGAGGCCTGCTTGACCTTGAAATATCAAAACAATTTTCATTTAATTTTTTTTAAGGGAAACTTTAGTACAGGCAAAGCCACCTGGCTGGGCTCAATAAGCATACTGGCGCCTATTGGCCCTGCTGAAGGTATACCTTTAAAACTTCACTGTGTTTTGCAGTGGATGAAGTTTCTAGTCATTGATTGGCTGAGCTGCCATTAAGTCACAGAAGACTCCCAGGCTGCCATTGGTTGAGCTGCTTTCGTTCTGTGTATAATGAAGGCAAGGAGGAATAGGAAAACAAAACAGAGGACAAGGCAGTAGGGAAGTTTGGGGGTGGACCCTGGGGATGGCAGGGTTTTAGGGTTGCCAGGCCTGGGCTGGAAAATACCTGGAGACTTTGGGGGTGGGTCCAGGAGAGGGCGGGGTTTGGGGAGGGGAGGGGCCTCAGCATGGTAAAATGCCATAGAGTTCCACCCTCCAAAGCAGCCATTTTCTTCAGGGGAGCTGATCTCTGTCAACTGAGGATCAGTTGTAAAAGTGGGAGATCCCCAGGCCCCACCTGGAGGCTGGCAACCCTACAGGGTTTGGGGAGGGAGACACCCCAGTGGAGTATAAGGCCACTGAGCAGCTGTTTTCTCCCGAGGAACAGATCCCTGTTGTCTGCAGATGTTGTCATTCTGGGAGATCTCCGGATAGGGTTGGGAAGTTCTTGGAGATTTGGGTGTGGAGCCGGGAGAGGGTGCGGGTTGGGGAGGGGAGGGACTTCAGCAGGGAACCGAGCCCCCTGCCCCTACAAAGCAGGCAGGGGAACTGATGTCTGTTCTCTGAAGATCAGTTCTAATTCTGAGAGATCTCCTGGCCCCACTGGGGGCTGGCAACCCTGCTAGACACGGAGAAGGGAAGGTAGCAGGAAATGAAAGGGTTTTTTTTAAGAGAGCTGAAATACAAGAAGAAGAAGAAGGAGGAGGAGGAGGAGATTTTTTTAAAAAAATATCCTACTCTTCACTACCCGAAGGAGTCTCAGAGCAGTTTACAATCTCCTCTCCCTTCCCCTCCTCACAACAGACACCCTGTGAGGTAGGTGGGGCTGAGAGAGCTCTGACAGAAACTTCTCTTGGGAGAACAGCTATGAGAGAACCTGTGACTGACCCAAGGTCACCCAGCTGGCTGTAGGTGGAGGAGAAGTGGGGAATCAAACCCAGTTCTCCAGATTAGAGTCCGCCGCTCTTAACCACTATACCACACTGGAAGAAGTCCAGCGAGGGGAAAGAAAACAGAGGAATGAAACTGGTGAAGACAATGGGCAAAGGGTGGAGTTGATGTCACATTTCACAGTCCCTTCTGGACCACAATGTGACCGGACATTATTTCCAGGAGGACCTTGCCTGTTTGGGCAGGTTAAGTCAAAGTGGAAAGTGCTATATCTTTCATCAACTGGAAAACTTTATCGTAGAAGAATGAAATGGCAGGGAGGGTTAACCGACCTCTCCTGCATTGGGAGCCAGTGATCACAACAACCCTCCTGTTTTACTTGACAGTGGCCCCAAATTCTTGTCAATAAGGTCTGTGACGATTTCCGATGGACCAATGGTGTCTGAGCATGTGAAGACTGGAGCTTTCTCCTATGGCCCAATGCTCTTTTGGATCTGAGGTAGCAGGAAGATTCTATGTCTGTTCACGTTAGCATCCATTGAGTCTCTGTCCAGGGATTAAGTGTCCTCGGAATTCCTTCCTTGGACTGGCTTTTTCTCCGTTTTTGTTTAGTGAGTTGCATAATAAAGCACTTCACTGTGGCGGATTTTCGCTTCTCTTGACTTCCTCGCCTGTCTCCGCTCCCCGAGCCCTCAGTTTTAAATCAGCAAGTTTCATCTTTTTAACTGAACCACTCCTTTTTTCCAGGTCACCGATCTTGAAGGTTAACCAAATCAGGTCTCTGGATGAGCTCCCTTCCCTTCAGTTCGCTTCATCCACAGTTCATTTTCTGATGTCCTCCATCGCTCTATTTATTCCCCTCCCCTGCTTTTTTCAAAAGAGAGAAGGTCAGAAGACTTCATCTTGAAATTAACGATTCCATAGATTAAGTTTTTTTGGGGAAATTATATGCAGGAAACTGCTTCTCAGAGTGGGCTGAGAGATGTACTCTGTGTTCCTTAGGGAAATGCCAAATCTCTTCAGGAGTTTTGCTCCTGGCATAGCTACATTTCAATAGTAAGTTGGGTAGACTTGCCAATCGCCAGGTGGGGCCTGGAGGTCTCCAGGAATTACAACTGATCTCTGGACTACACAGATCCGTTCCCCTGGAGAACGTGGGGGCTTCAGAGGGTGAACTCTGTGGCATTACACCCCACAGAGGTGCCTCCTCTCCCCAAAGCCTGCTTTCCTCAGGCTCCATCCCCAAATCTCCAGGAATTTCACATCCTGGAGCAGGCAACCCTGGTCAGAACCCAGCTACACCTGGACTGTGACCCCCGTTTGTTCATTTATTTATTTAGGATATTTCTTCAGAGTCGCACCTCTTTTTCTATAAAATGACCCCTGTCTACCAGGTACAGTATCTGCATTTCTAAAAGCGATTCAGTGGCCACTTGGCGAAAAGCCCTTCTGTCTCCAGAACTTTATCTAGCCTTTTTGTGTAGTACCTATGTCTATGTGGAAATCCTTTGCCGCCACAACTGCCCTCTTGAGATAACCAGCGTCAGAACCCTCTTGAAGCAGCACAGACAACAGACGGGAATTCTTTTTTTAAAAGATATCTTTAATATTGGGAAGCAATTTTTCCCCAAGCCAGTTTGGCCAGGGATCCTGGACGTTTTTTGGTCATCTTCTGGGTGTGGAACAGCCGTCACTGGGGGTGTGGAGGGGGAGGTAGTTGTGAATTTCCTGCATTGTGCAGGGGGTTGGTCCCAAAAGAAGACAATCTGGAGTAACATCTAAGGTAAGTTGTGTAAACTTCGTGATCACTTCCAAGACTCCACTCCAAAATTGTTGTAGCACTGGACAGGTCAGCCAGTAAATTAAATGAATAAATTTCATAAAAAGATATTTCCTGTCTGTCTGTGCCTCTGATGTTGTCGTCTGTGCTGCTCCGAGAAGGTTCTGACTCTGGTATAGTTGGAGCACGATTCCTAGCTTGCAGACTTACTAAGAAATAGTCTCTTAGCTAAATTCCCCCATTATAACTTAAAGACAGACCCAGTGTTGCGGCTAACACTGGAGTGGACGTCTGATGCCTCCACTGAAAGCCCGGCAGAACAGCTCCGTTTTACAGGCCTGCAGAATTGTAACAGATCCCGCAGGGCCCTGATCTCAAGTGGAGGCTTGTTCTTAGTCTTGCACTGGAATAAATAGTGCAAATATAATGGGTATGGTAATACTGAGAGCCAGCATAGCGTGGTGGTTAGAGCAGGGGTGTCAAACATGCGGTCTGGGGGGCGGATCAGGCCCCCAGAGGGCTTCTATCAGGCCCGCAGTGGAACTGGCTGACTTCTGCTTCTTCTTCCAGTTCTGCTGCATAGGTTTGCAGCTTACAGATACACACCTAAACAGCATACTCAAAGTGCAACAGCACAGACATTTTGATGCAAGAATTCAGAGCAAGAGGTGTCAGTTATCAGACACTGTTAAATAAACAAAATATTGCAAGAGTGCTAAAGTTTTAAGCACATTTTTATTTTAAGTAAAAAAAAACCCTTTGTATTTGTGTCCTTTATAAAGTTTATATCTCCGCTACCTGGCATTATAATTTTATGACACACATGGCCCAACCCAACAAGGTCTCTTTCATGTTAGATCCGGCCCTCATAACAAATGAGTTCGATACCCCTGGGTTAGAGCATCAGACTAGTATCTGGGAGAACCGGGTTCGAATCCCCACTTGTGCCACGGAAGCTTCCTGGGCAACTGTGGGCCAGTTGCCCTCTCTGAGCCTGACCTACCTCACAGTGAGGATGATACAGAAGAGAGGATAATGGCATAAGCCTTTGGGTCCCCACTGGAGAGAAAAGCAGGGTATAGATGAAATAAATAAATAATAAAATAAACGTTATTGACTGAAACTGCTTCTGGAAGAATAGCCGAGCTTCTGAATCATGCAGATCTCAACAACAGACAGGCAGGTGTGTGGAGGAATATAACTGTTGTCAACTAACTGAGGTTTAAACTGCAGCTTTTTAATGTAGGTACTTGGTCTATGTATGTCTGATAATCTGGAATGACAGCTCATCAGTCACTGGAAGTGGTTAAGTGCACGGACTCTAATCTGGGAGAACCGGGTTTGATTCCCCACTCCTCCACTTGCACCTGCTGATGTGACCTTGGGTAAGTCACAAGCTCTGGCACAGCTGTTCTTGAAAAAAAGAGCAGTTTGTGTCAGAGTTCTCTCAGCCCCACCCACCTCACAGGGTGTCTGTTGTGGGGAGGGGAAGGGAGGGGAGTTTGTAAGCCGCTCTGAGACTCCAAGTGAAGGGCGGGGTATAAATCCAATCTCCTCCTCCTCCTCCTCCACCTCCTCCTCTTCTTCTTCTTCTTCCCTTCCCAATTGGATGCTGCAACGCAACCTTCGACCGGCAGCAATCCCAAGGCACGATGGAGCTTTCTCCTGCACAGAAGCTGAATTCGTACCAACACTCTGAAGAAAAACTGAGAGATCGAGATAAAATCAACATGGCTTCACTGAATCAAAATAAGGAATGGGGACTCCTTCCAGACGAATACATCGACAGACGGTGTTCTTCTCTATGTTGTCGAAGGCTTTCACGGCTGGAGTTCATTAGTTGTTGTAGATTTTTCGGGTTGTTTGCCTGTGGTCTTGGCACTGTAGGACCTGACGTTTCGCCAGCAGCTGTGACTGGCATTCTCAGAGGTATAACACAGAAAGGAAGTACTCTCTGTGTCAAGGTGTTCTGCTCTGTTTCACGTTACTAAGCTGTCGTTAATGTACTGGTTTATATTTTTTTGATATTCAGTCTATATATTTGATTATGCTCTTCCGTCTTTAAATATAATGCTGAAGAGGAATTATGGCCTGGCTTCTCAGTTTTGTTAGGAATGACAGCCTCCAGGTGGGACCTGGAGATACCGAAGATTTATAGGTCAGGCTACAGAGACCTGTTCCTGTAATGTATTCAATGAGCTGCCTATTGAATGCATAGTGTTGTGAAACATCTAATTGAATTGCCATGTTGAGCTTCGTCCTGGGCTAGGATCCAAATACATCCAATCAGGTTACTAGCCCAAGAACTAACATCCAATCACTTCACAGCAAGCTCCCTGAGCGGGAACGCTTGTGATTGGTCTTTATTGGGACAACCTCATTGGTTGGTAATTGTACAGTGGGCGTGGCTATATTAGCCAGGAACGTTTAAAAGCAGGACAACTGCAATGGAAAAGCTGAATTGTTCTGTTCTGGCTATCTGATGTTCATCCGTGTTGAAGTTGTGTTCGAGTTGAAGAATAAAGTTGTGTTCTTGCTGAATCACTCTCTGAATGCTTTGTTAAGCGAGCGACTTAACAGTTCCCCTGGAGTAAATGGATGCTTTGAAGGGTGGACACTATGGCAGAAAGGTTTATAGAATTATGCATGGGGTGGAGAGAGCTGACCAAGAGAACTTTTTCTCCCTCTCTCCAAATACTAGAAGTCGAGGGCATCCAATGAAGCTGATGGGCAGTAGGTTCAGGACGGACAAAAGGAAAGACTACATTACACAGAGAGTGATTAAAATGCGGACTTTGCTGCCAGAGTATGTAGTGGCCACAGGAATAAAGAGCTTTAAAAGGTTCAAGTGGCTAGCCGTGTTGGCTAGTGAAGAAGAGAGAAGAGGAGACTGGATTTATACTCCGCCCTTCACTCGGAGTCTTGGAGCAGCTTAACAAACTCCTGTCCCTTCCCGTCCCCACAACAGACACCCTGTGAGGTAGGTGGGGCTGAGGGAGCTCTTTCAAGAACTGCCCTTTCAAGTACAGCTCTGACAGAACTTTGACTTGCCCAAGGTCATCTAGCAGTTGCAAGTGGAGGAGTGGGGAATCAAACCCGGTTCCCCCAGATTAGAGTCCGCGTTCCTAACCACTACACCAAACTAGTGAATAGAGACAGGATTAATAGTAGGAATTGAAGTGTATTTCTCTGGTCTGGGAACAGGGAATATAAATCTGCACAGTCAACCACCCCACTTCAAAGAAGAAGATCCTGTAAAGTCACCTCCATGCTTGAGAGGAGACCAGATGACAGTCTCAGTCAATTACTCTCAGCATCCCACCATTTAGGATATATCAATCTCCAATTCTGACATATTTATATCCTTTAGTGTTCCTCCCCCAATTGAACCCAAACAAATGGAAACCATATAAATTAAGCTTATTATTCCTGTTTTGACTAGGGTTGCCAAGTCTATCTTTGCCGGGAGCAGGGGGCTCCTGGCCGGCGTCTTGTGTGTACGCGCGCGAAGCACGCACATCACCCGGAAGTGACGGGAGGACACCAGGCATGCTGGGGGTGGGGCCATGGCCATACAAGGGAAAACCATAGAGTTTTCCCTTGTATGGCCGTGGCCCCGCCCCCAGGGTGCCCGGCGTGCCCGCGTCACTTCCGGGTGACGCGCACGTCGGGGTGGAGTTCCCCCTGGGGCCCGATCCAGCGGTGCCGGGGAACAGGCCTCTGGGGCGGGTGTTTTCCCGCCCCACAGGGGGACTTGGGATCCCTAGTTTTGACCCATGTGTCTGTTAAACATCTTCATTATGCGGTATGATAATTTACTGCTCATTCTACACATATATGTATAGAATGGTAATTTCCATTTTGTTCCTATCCCTGTCTTGACTCTAATTGGCCCTTATACACCCCCCTTCCTATATGTAATGGTTGAGGAAATTCTGTTTCACTGCATCTGAAGAAGTGTGCTTGCACACAAAAGCCTATACTTTGAATAAAACTTTGTTGGTCTTAATGGTGCCACTGGACTCAAACTTTGTCCAGCTTTAAAAGGGGATTAGATAGATTCATGGAGGATAAGTCTATCAATGGCTACTAGCCATGGAGAAAGAGGGGAACTATTCAGGGGTCTTGTTGTAGAAAAAGAGCTGCCGGAGCTCATTAGCATAACTCATTAGCATAACTTATTTGCATATGCCACGCCCCCTGACATCACCGGAAGTGACAGAAGGCCACACCCCCTGACATCACCGGAAGTGTGTCAGAAGGCCCGGCTACTTACCCTCCTGCTTCATCCTCATTCCCAAACGGAATGAGGATCGAAGCAGAGGGCGGGGTAAAGAAGGGGGCTGGGCTTCACCACGTGACGGCCCCGCCCCCTAGAGGTTCTCTTCCGGAGCTCCGTACCTGAGAGCTCCCCCCCGACTAGAGCCCTGTTCTTATGTATTGTACCCCACTGAGGTCCCCGTCCTCTCCAGGCTCTAGCCCCGAATCTCCAGGAGTTCCCCAGCCTGGCACTGGCAAGGGGACACCTGGCAATCCTACACTTTGTTCATCTTGGAACAGGTGACCATAAGATGACAGTTTGTTCATCTTAGAACAAGTGACCCTGGTTCCTGTGACCATGCTAGAGAGTGAAGCCTCTTTGTTTACCAAGTGGTGTTTGGTAACATTTCTGTGAGGTGCGGGTAAGTTTAGATAAAAAGGTTTAAATGTAAATTATTGTAAGACAGACAATCTCTTCTGCAGAATTTACACGATCATACCCAGGGGTCATTTCCTGCAGGAGCGCACGGGAGCAGAACTCCGGCAGTAAAGAGCCCAGGGGGCGGGCACATGCAAGAAGCCCCGCCCCCTGCTCCCAGAAGCCCTCAGTCAGAGCAAGAAGCAGCCAGGTAAGTTGCAGAGCCCCCCTCCCCAGGCCAAAACAGTCCAGTGGCACTTTTAAGACCACGTTTTATTCAGGTACAAGCTCTCCTTCCTCTGCGAGGACAGATCTGCACGTTCCCCCCATAGCTAGCAATCCAAAACAGTCCAGTGGCACCTTTAAGACCAAGTTTGATTCAGGTACAAGCTCTCCCTCCTCTGCGAGGACAGATCTGCATGTTCCACCCTTCCCCCAATAGCTAGCAATCCAAAACAGTCCAGTGGAGCCTGAGCGGTGGGTGTTGCCTTCTGACACACTTCTGGTGATGTCAGGGAATGTGGCATATGCAAATAAATTATGCTAATGAGTTATGCTAATGAGCTCCTGCACCTCTTTTTCTACGAAATGACCCCTGATCATACCAATGAGTGACAATTATAAAATAACCTGATTGAATTGTAGGTAGGGTTGCCAGATCTGGGTTGGAAGATTCTTGGAGATTTTGGGGGTGGAAACTAGGGAGGGCAGGGGAGGGATCTCAGCAGGGTATAATGCCACAGAGCCCACCCTCCAAAGGAAACATTTTCTCCAGGGAAACCGATTCAGGTCGTCTGGAGATCAATTGCAATAGTTGGTGACCTCCAGGGTGCCACCTGGAAGCTGACAACCCTAATGGCCTGTATGCTTGGCATTGATGGGCTAATGCCTTTGCTAATCTTACTGTAAAATATAGCATACAGGGATTGCAGATATTAAAATCATGAGTGCCCTGCTATTATGATAATAAACAGTTCAAAGCATGCTAATGTTTGTGTGTGTGTGTGTGTGTGTGTGTGTGTGTGTGTGGGAACCGACAAGCAAAGAAATAAATGTAAGAAAACTGTAATCTTTCCCAGTGAAATACCATCACATCTTTTAACTGGAGCCAGCCAAAATATTATAGCAAACAAGTTTTGAGAGTTCCATGGAAGGCTTAATCTAGCTTGGATGTTTAGGTTTTAAAAGGGGAGAGGGGCAGGAATGGGATTCCCCCCCCCCTCACTTTGAGATGCTTTAGAAACTGAGGAGGCATGTAGGAAAGTTTCTGGAAATGAACTCGCTGCAAAGCTACAAGGGCAAGGGACAAGGTTTTGAGGGAGGGTCATGGTGGAGCTGCTAGGGAAGAATCCACCTGGCCTCTCCCTTTCCTTTTGCTACTTTCGTTGCATTCTCTCGGAAGCGAAGGCTGCAAGCGATCCTGTGCCCAATTGACCCGTGGAGGGTAGTTGGTTCTTACTCCCGAGTAAACCAACCATGCAGTGATGCGGGGCGGAATCCCCCCCCCAATTATTTTCTGAGGTTGGAGTTTTCCATGGAGCTCCGCCCCGCCCCTGCAAATACCTGTCTCTTGCGCTGCCAGTCAATCTTGTCTGGGCATAGCAAGCAAACGGGAACACGACCCCCCCCCCCCCCCGCGCCACATGAACACACAGCCTCCTCCATCCTTCTCAGGCAAACTTTTTCCACAATAAAGTTAAATTGTTTATTGAAATCTGAATGGGATAGTGTTTCCATTCTCTTGTTAACGTTTCCGATTCCAATCCCCCCCCGCCCCGGGCCAGCCTGGAATTGTGCTGCATGCTCCCCGCAAGGAGAAGGTTAGCCGCTACAGATGCGCTGATTGACAGATGGATCTCCGTTACTAGGCGCGGGAGAGCATGCAAAGGGGAAAGCCTAGAGCAGCACCGATCACCGACTTCCGGAAATAAACCGGAAACTCTCGGCCGCTCTTTCCCTTTGGCGGGACTCGCTCTGGCGTCGCGAGCTCCGAAGTCGAACGGGAAGCCTTTACCTCGAGGGAGGAGGGGGACCGGAAGTGACGCCTCGCGCTTCCGCCGCGGCCCGGCCTGAGGAGGGAGGCGGGTAGGGACGATTTGCCCATGCGCCGAAGTGGCCGCTGCGGGGCTGGTGAAGCGACAAAGGAGGGAATGGGGCGACCGGAGCGGCCTGGGCAGGTGAGGGGGCGAGGAGGAGAGCCGCGGTTGGGGGGCGAAGGGGAAAAAAGGAGGCGTGGCCCGGTTTAACACCCCCCTTTCCTCTTTCTCTGCGCCGCTGAGGGGGGGGGGAAGCGGGAGGGGCGGGGGCCATACAGATGAGAGGGGCGGGGCTATGCTGATAAGGGGGCGTTCCCCCCTGCTTGGAAGGGTCTTCCGAGGGGAATTTCGATAGGATGTGGTGGGATGTGGGCGTGGCCAGGGAGGGGGCGGGGCTTAGTGACACTTTACCTTGCTGTGGGGAGCGAGTAAGCCCAGAGGAGGCTGGTGGAAAGGGGCGGGGGGTCGTCGAGTCTGCTATTATGTTATTATGTTTGTTTATTAAATGTTATTTATAATCCCCCCCAATTGAGGCTCAAGGTATTTTAATGCAGCGACCACCAAATGTGCAGTAAACGATTTATAGGGTCGCCAACCTCCAGGTGACACCTGGAGATCCCCTGCTGTTAACAGTTGTTCTCCCGAGGACCAAGATCAGTTCCCCCGGGAATGCGCCTGAACAACGTTCCAGAACCTCTTCTACAAAATTTCTTTTAAAAATATTTAAAAGTTCAGTTTGGTGCAAGTCTCCGTCTAAACTTTCCTCTGAGTGAGCGATTTGGCTCCTGCATAAATTAGTTTGCTCTTGAGAGAACAGCTTTGAAAGAACTTGTAACTGACCCAAGGTCATCCAGCAGCTGCAAGTGGAGGAGTGGGGAATCAAACCCGTTTCTCCCAGATTAGAGTCTGCCACTCTTTACCATTACACCAAACCACAACACCAAACTGCATGCCAGTGTGCTTAATTAAATAATGATAGATTAGTTTCTTGTTATTTTGTTCATAAGAGCGGCCCTGCTGGATCAGACCAAAGGCCGATCACGTCCAACATTCTGTTTGCACAGTGGCTGACCACGTCCGAGAAACCCACGAGTAGAATGACTGCAATGGCATCCTCCTGCCTGTGCTCTCCAGCAATTGATCTAAAGCGGTGTATTGCCTCTGGTCCTGGAGGGAGTAGAATCATAGATTTGGAAGGGGACTTTCCAGGGTCATCTAGTCCAACCCCCTGCACAATGCAGGACATTCACAAATTCCTTCCCCCCCCACACACACCCAGTGATCCCTGCTCCATGGCCAGAAGGTGGCAACCCCTCCCCCAAACCCTCCAGGATCTCTGGCCAAACTGGATAACCATCACGAATGGTAGCCATTCTCCAAGAATTTCTCCCTTCCCCTTGTAAAGCTTTCCAAGCTGGCGGCCACAACCACATCCCGTGGCAACAAATTCTACCAATTCAATTTCTCTGCCCTGCCTCCCCCCAGTTCTCTAGCTCCAGCGCTTTCCTTTTTTTCCAGAACTGCCCCTGTAAGGTAAGCCCCTGTCCTTGAAGTTTCCCAGGAGACTATCCAGAGGATGGGTGGGGGATAACATCCGGGTGAGTTCTAGGTGAGCATTTCCATTGTGCTTTGGTCCTAAGATCGAGCGCGAGCTCTCTTTCTTCTTTCTGGAACCACCCCGTAGAGCACACCCCTGCTTCCTTAGCATAGGGGTTGGTCAGGATTTTGTCACCCTCTTCTGATCCCCCTCCATTTTGGATCTTACCTTTGCAAGTCTAGTTTTATTTAGATATTTATTATACCCATTTTTCTCCCCAGTAGGGGCCCAAAGTGCCATGGAACATGTCCCCCCCTCTCCTCCATTTTATCCTCACAGTAACAACCGTGTGAGCCCCGTAGGACCCTACGATCAGCAAACCAACATCTCCTGGTGGACCCCAGCCCCAGGGATATCCATCTTGCCTTGTCTAGGGCCAGGGCCGCCTTGTCCTTGGCCCCTACCTGCTGGAATGAGCTCCCATATGAGATCAGGGCCCTGTGAGACCTTTTACAGTTCCGTAGGGCCTGCGAGACGGAGCTCTTCCACCAGGCTTTTAGCTGAGGCAGCGGGCATCCACACTTTATTGGGCCTCCCCTCCAGTGCTTCAGTGAGTCAGATCTGAATAACCACTTGGAACCTCAACTGCCTTATCTGTTGAGGCCCTGGTTAGAGGCTCTGTATATTTTACCTGATATATTTTAATCGGTTTTAACTGTTTTTGTATACTATGTATGATGGAACCCGCCCTGATCCTCCTATGCGGGGACGGCGGGATACAAATAGAATAAAATTAATAAATGAGGTCACTTAGGAGCGGTGGCGCAGGCAGTAAGAACGCCTGCAAGTAACATCAACGAGCAGCCATGCCGGGGAGAGCTCCTGGCCCTAGTCCCAGCTCCCTCCCACCCAGCGGTTCGAAAGCACTAGAAATGGCAAGTAGATAAATTGGGTACCTGCCCCTAGGTGGCGGGGGGCACCCTCCTCCTTGTGGGGTTGAGGCATCAGCGACAGCAGCGGAGCGAAGCAGCGGAGTGGTCGGCGAGCGGTTCCTGGCGTCCCAGTGGAGCGACGTTGGAGGCGGAGCCTGGAGAGGCGGAGGCTTGGAGACCGCGGTGACGTGCGGCGTGGCGGAGCCATTGAGGACATTAGCTGGAGCTGCGGCCAATGTGGGGCCGCGCGCCGGGGCAAGGCCTGCCGGAGGCAGCTGCCCGGAAAAAGACCTGCTCCAAGGAGGGGACACCAGAAGGACGCCGACACCCAAAGCCCGCTGGAAAAAAAAGACGCCAGATAAACAACAAGCCCTGGGTGCTGATAGGCAGACACTACCCTACACAATGTGGCCCTAGTTAGGGGAATCTGGAAACCGCTCAGAGACCTGTTAGGTTAGAGCGGTATATAAATTGAATGTAATAATAATAATAATAATAATAAGGCCAAGGGATTAGCCGGCTCTGGGTCACGCAGCAGGTTTCCGTGAGTCAGGATTCGAACCTGGGTCTCCAGATCCTAATCTGATCCTGCAACCAGTACACCATGTTCATTCAAAAGGGACTGTAATATGTAAGCCTGTAGCCCATGATCTGTACATCACAAGATGGAGGTGCGGGGATTGTGAAGTTTAGGGCTGTGTACGGTGGGCCGCATGCACACCTATATATTTCTTGATGCACGGGTAAGGGGCATGAAAGGATATAGATCTAATCTGATCTTGGGGACCCACTGTATGTGCTAGACTTATATGATACTGTTAAAGTCATCCTATGTTTTATGTTTTGTTTTTTCTTTTGGACAGGTGGGCTCATATTTGTGATCGCTGATCCATTTATCTCGAGTGCCGGATAGAGTCCAAAGAGAAATGGCATTCGTTTCGACGCAAGGGCCCACTGTGGTTGACCAGACCACGTTAATGAAAAAATATCTCCAGTTCGTGGCGGCCCTAACGGATGTCAATACGCGTAAGTCTATTTGGGGTGTTTATCTCAGTATCCGGGGGCTGGGTTACTGGCTTTGGCAATGGGAGACCCCAGTTTGTGCTGTGGATGCTTGCTGGGTGACCTTGGGCCATCCACGTGCTCTCAGCCTAACCTACCTCACAGGGCTGTTGTGAGGATATGATGGAGGAGAGAATCATAGAGTTGGAAGGGTCATCTAGTCCAACCCCCCTGCATAATGCAGGAAATTCACAAATACCTCCTGTTCCATGCCCAGAAGATGACAAAAAAACCCTCCAGTATCCCTAGCCAAATTGGCCTGGAGAAAAATTGCTTCCTGAGAAGAAGAACAATATTAAGCCTGGAGACCAGGCCTTGTGAGAAAAGGCTGAGGGACTTGGGAATGTTCAGTCTGGAGAAGAGGAGGGGGGGGGAGCGTGATTGCTCTCTTGAAGTCTTTGAAGGGCTGTGTCACTTAGAGGAGAGCAGGGAGCTCTTCCTGTGGGCAGCAGAGGACAGGAGCCGCAATCATGGGTTTAGATTAAGGGCAGGAAGGTACCGGCTGGATATTAGGAAGAACTTTTTTCCGGTTAAGAGTTGTTCAATGGTGGGGAGGTGGTGAGCTCCCCCTCCCTGGCAGTCTTTTTTTAAAAAACATTTTACTTTTATTTTGTAACAACAAATAACCAAACAAACAAAAACCAAGACAAAACAAAACTACAACACAGACATAAAATAGGAGAATCTAACCATTAAGTATCTCTTAAATTTTTCTCTCTAAACACAAATAAGTTTCTACACCTTATAATGTTGATTTAAAGTTTTGCACGTATTTCTATCAATGTTCTTATTGGCTGCGGTCACACGCAATATAATCTGGGGGGGAAGCAAGGCTGTTTGCCCCGGGCCGAAATGAAGCGCGTTTGCGCCATCATACTCCCGCACGCGCCCTGTGGTTTCCGGATGCTAGTGGACTTTTCGTGGTGGTTTTTTACTATGCTCCTGTGGTACTATGGAATGGTACACTGACAACTACAGGACGCTGGGCAGACGTTCCTGTGTGATCGCGCCGCTTTGCTCCGTGCTGCAATTGCCTGTATGCCATCGCTTACAGTTCGTATGATTGCACCCACTATGTTCTTTTTACTTTCTGCTCCGGTTGTATACACAGTTCATGCCCTCGCTGGCAGTCTTGAAGCAGCGGCTGGACAAACCCTCGTCAGGGATGCTCTCGGCTGGTCCTGCATTGAGCAGGGGGTTCGGACTCGATGGCCTGTCTGGCCCCTTCCGACTCTGTGATTCTATGATTCTAGATCACTTTGGGTCCCCGTTGAGGAGAAAGGTGCTGTGTCAATGCAGTAAATAGATAAATGTTGGAGCTAAAAAGAGCCAGAGTCCAGCAGCACCTTAAAGACCAACAACATCTGCGGCAGGGGAGGAGCCTTTGTGAGTTGCCACCAGTGTTCCCTCTAAGCTGAGTTATTGTGAGCTAACTCACAGTTTCTTAGCCTCCGGCTCACACATTTTTGCCTTAGCTCAGGAAGGACGGCTCCAGAGCAAACTAATTTATCCAGTAGCCAAATCGCTCACTCACAAAGTAGAATTTTTGCTCACAAGACTCCACAGCTTAAAGGGAGCATTGGTCGCCACTCACCGCTTCAGATCCGAAGAAGCGGGCAGCGACTCACGAATGCTCCTCTCCCGTCGCAAATTTTGTCAGTCTTCAAGGTGCCACTGGACTCTTGCCCTTTTCTGCTGCTATAGTCAGGCTGACACGCCCCCCCCCCCGGTCTTAAAATAACGTTGGGTCCTTGTCAGGCTCTGACTCAGAAATGGGGAGCCAGTCTCGGGATGCACGCTTTCGCCCCCCTGATTCCCATGTTTGTCATCTGCACCGATGCCCTGTGAGGCAGGTTAGGCTGAGGGTGTGTGACTCGGCCAGGATCGCTCAGTTTGCTTCCATGGCAGAGCGGGGATTCCCGTGTGGGCCTCCCAGATCTAGTCCAACATTCCACAGTGATGCCCAAGTGTGGTTGTCTCTGATTAGAGTCTGCAGAGTTTGTGAATCCTGATTAGGAGGAGACATAATCATTGTTGACTGTGGCTAGTGTAGGTGCGAATGTGACAAAGGCCTACAAGGGAAGGGGAGAATTCGCATCGTGGAGGCGGAGGGTGTGTACGTGCCCCAGGACGGCTTTGGTTTTCAACCCACAGTTTGCCATCAAGAGTAATATCATTGTATTATTTTAATTGTACACCGCCCTGAGTCCGTCCGGGGAGGGCGGTATATAAATCAAATCAAATTTCTGCATCACACTCCTGTAAGCCGCGTGAGCCCCCCCGTTACAAAGAAGCAAAATGATGAATACTGTTTTCTTGAACCCTATTCAAAAAACCTTGTGTGTGTGTGTGTGTGTGTGTGTGTGTGTGTGTGTGTGCATGTATAAAGATGTGTGATTGAGAATCCTGGCTTGTGTGACTGAGAAGTTGCGATTTCACAGATACTTACAGTTTTGGGGGTCGTGAGAGCCGAACTGATAAGATCTGATTGCTTCTTTGCGTCCAATCACTGTTTTTGCTTAATCGTTCCTGAACGTTTTTTACTTGTTGGGTTATTTGTTTTTGCTCTCCTTCCGTAGCGGATGAAACCAAGTTGAAGATGATGCAAGAAGTCAGTGAAAACTTTGAGGTATCGACCATTTGTCTGATCTAAGGATTGGGGTGGTTCCCGGAAGGACTGTGGCTTGGTGGCATGCGAAATGTCTCCGGTTCAGGGGGACCCTTTGAAGCCCATGGACATGGAAGGGTGTAACTAGGATGACTGGCGGGGGGGGGACACACAAGGTTTATATAGTTATGCATGGGGTGGAGAGAGTTGACAAAGAGAACTTTTTCTTCCTTCCCCAAATACTAGAAATCAAGGGCATTCAATCAAGCTGATGGGCAGTAGGCTCAGAGCAGACAAAAGGAAAGACTACTTTACACAGAGAGTGATTGAAATGTGGAAATCACTGCTAGAGGATGTAGTGAGGGCCACAGGAAAAAAACAGCTTTAGAAGGGGATGAGATAGATTCATGGAGGATAAGTATCAATGCCTACTAGCCATAATGGCTGAGGGAAACCTCCACGTTTAGAGGCACTAATCCTCTGAGTCCCAGAGCCAGGAGGCAACAGCAGGGGAAGGCCTCGGCCTCTAAGGACTGGTTGACTGCCCAGAGAAACTGGTTGGCCGCTGTGTGAGACGGGATGCTGGACTGGATGGACCACTGGTCTGATCCAGCTCATCTGATGTTCTGATCAAGGGAAGGCCTTGGCCTCTCTGCCCTGTGGTTGGCCCTCTGGATGAATTGGTTGGCCCCTGTGTGAGACGGGATGCTGGTCTAGATGGACCCTCATTGCTCTGATCCAGCAGGGCTCTTCTGATGTTCTTATGATGACATCCCTTGATGCTGGAGCCCTTCTGCTTATTTTATCTCACTTTAATGCAGTTTCTTCTCATGTTTTCCCCTTTTTGTAAGCTGACGGAGCCCTTTTAAAAGGAAAATAGTTGGGAGAGAAATTTTTCATATCATTCTGCAGGATGAAAGCGTTTCTTTACTTAAAAGCCTTTTCTTTCCAGTTTGGTGTAGTGGTTAAGTGTGCGGACTCTAATCCGGGTTTGATTCCCCACTCCTCCACTTGCAGCTGCTGGATGATCTTGGGCAAGTCATAGTTCTTTCAGAGCTGTTCTCTCAAAGACAGTTCTGGAAAGAGCTCACTCAGCCCCACCTACCTCACAGGCAGTGTTCCCTCTAAGCTGAGTTGGTGTGAGCTAGCTCACAGTTTTTTAGCCTCCAGCTCACAGATTTTTGCCTTCGCTCAGGAAGGAGGGTTCCAGAGCAAACTAATGGATGCAGCAGCCAAATCACTTGCTCAGAACTTTAATGCCAGTGGCTCACAAAGTAGAAGTTTTGCTCACAAGACTCGACAGCTTAGAGGGAACATTGCTCACAGGGTGTCTGTTGTGGGTAGGGGAAGGGAAAGGAGTTTGTAAACCGCTCTGACTCTGAGTGAAGGGCAGGGTATAAATCGAATCTCTTCTCTTCTTCTTTCTAGAATGTGACATCGTCCCCTCAGTATTCCACGTTCCTGGAACACATCATCCCTCGGTTTCTTACTTTCCTTCAGGACGGAGAAGTTCAGTTTCTACAGGAAAAACCAGCACAGGTACATGGTTAAATCTTGCAAATTATACATGTGCGTTTAGGTCTGTTACAGTCTTCAAAGTAACATAGCAGTATGGATGTGTGGTATGGATGTGTGCGATGCAAAGCATGAAGAAGATGGTTAGCCTGCGTGGTGTAGTGGTCAGAGCGTGCAATCTTCAGCATAGTTACGGTTGTCCAAGTCCATTGTAAGTTAGTGTGCCCACAGCGTCGTACCTCTTTGTAAGACTGCAGTGTCAGAAACTTTGGCAGCAGCTAGAGATTGACGGTAGAAGCAGAAAAAACCAAGAAGGGATCACAGGTATAGGAAATGCAGAAACACACAAACACTGTGATATAGATGGCAACACATGTTAAGTAAGAATCTCCCTTATAAATAAAAGTAATGAAGGTGTCAGCCTCTTGCTACAGGTCAATGTTCTGTTTAAGAGCAACCCAATCTTTAATTTCTTCTTTATATTTTTCAAATAATTCTGAAAAATAACCCATGGTATTTAAATGAATAAGCAACATGAAGCTGAATGGAATATTATACAAACTTTTCATATTAATTTATAATTTGAATTATTCAATTTTTAATTTTTTTAAAACTTACTTCTGGCTCCATGTTCAAGTGTTTATAGAGGAGCATTTTGCCAGCCAATTTAAAATTGAAGGTTTCTAGGCGGGGAGAGAAGAGGACTGGTTGCTACTACTGTACTATATATACAGTGTTCATGGAGAGCTCTTGATAAACCAGCATAGTACAGGAGGCTTTTGCACCTATTGAAAGAAGACAAGACTGGCTTGCTCCTTTATAAACAGACCATTGACCTGTAGCAAGAGGCTGATACCTTCATTACTATAGGATTACTCCTGAGGAAGATTGGGACGAAATGAGTTTATATCCGGACTAGGAAAAAGGCCCGTTGTGGAAATAAATACAACGGCCTCTAGAAAGAGGCTCTGGGCGGGTGCCCCGGCCTTGGACACTCAGTGTTAATTTGCTGTGACGACCTCAGCAGGGTATAATGACACTGAGTCCACCATTTTCTCCAGAGGAACTGATCTCTGCTACCTAAAGAAGAGTTGTAATTTTGAGTGATCTCCACCCTCACCTGGAGATTGGCAATGATGGTTCCCCAGAAGGGAATAGTTGGTTTGGAGGGTGGAGTCTATCGCTTTGTACCTGTCTGAGGTCCCACGCCTCCTGAAACTTCACCCTCTCCAGGCTCCATCCCTCACATCTCCAGGAATTTCCCACCTGGAGTTGGCAACCCTATCTCCTTCCCAGCCAATCATCAACCTACCTTTATTTCCCCCTCACTCTTCAGCTTTCCACCCCCCACACACCTGCAGCCTCTCCCGTGCTCTGAAGCCCTGACTGCTACGGCACATTGGCTGTCATACGGGGGCCACCTCAGCAGCATATAAGGATACAGAGCCCACCATTTTCTCCAGGGGAACTGATCTCTGCCATCTGGAAAGCAGTTGTAATTCTGAGTGATCTCCAGCCCTCATCTGGAGATTGGACACATTTTACCTCAGAACAGCAAACTGTTTAGAATGTTAGAGGCAAAAGCCAATCAAGTCGCATATGCAAACGACCTCTGTGTTCCGAGGCAAAGGCCAATGAGGCTGTATATGCAAATAACCTCTGTGTTCTGACTGGCTATGGGGGGGAGAGGAACAGCAAAATGTTTAGAATGTTGGAGGCAGGACTCAGGCAAGCAGCCAGTGGATAGGGAGACCCTCTGAATGACAGGTCAGAGAGCGAACTGATTTTGGAGCGTGTGGAATGTTGTAGAGAAGTGCCACCACCATTCGGCTTTTATTTATAAGGGAGATGCTCATTGAGAATGATGGACCTCTACTATTGCCAGGTTTTACAATATAATATGATTTTTACTTAACAGAGATTGATAGTAGGGCAGCTTCCTAGATGTAGTTGGTGCTCCATTTTAAGCCATCCCTTCTGGCTGCTGGTGGCTTCTGATTCCTGGGCCTTGGGATGTCCCGGCCCTGTAATGAGGGGGGTTGTTATTACCATATGGCAGTGTGTGTAGTATAGCCAGGAGATGCTAAAATTATCTGGCAGACAGAAGTTCTAGCTCTTTTAGCCTTATGCACCACTAGGTGGCGAGCTAGACTTTTTTGAGGCAGGAACTGTTTCAGAGGTGGTTTGCTGTTGCCTGGCTCTACCTCATGACCCTGGTATTCCTTGGAGATCGCCCATCCAAATACTAGCAAAGGTCAACCCTGCTTAGCTTCCAAGATCTGATGGGGTTGGGGTAGTCTGGGCCATCTAGGTCAGGACCAGTGTTCCCTCTAAGCTGAGTTGGTTGTGAACTTGCTCACAGTTTTTTAGCCTCCGGCTCACACATTTTTATCTCCTCTCGGGAAGGATGGCTCCAGAGCAAACAAATTGATGCAGCAGCCAAATCGCTCGCTCACCACTTTAATGGCAGTAGCTCACAAACTAGAATTTTGCTCACAAGACTTGACAGTTTAGAGGGAGCATTGGTCAGGACCAATGCTCCCTCTAAGCTGTGGAGTCTTGTGAGCAAAAATTCTACTTTGTGAGCTACTGGCATTCAAGTGGTGAGCGAGCGATTTGGCTACTGCATCAATTAGTTTGCTTCCTGAGCTAAGACAAAAATCTGTGAGCTGGAGGCTAAAAAGTGTGAGGTCTTACTAACCCAGCTTAGAGGGAACACTGTTCAGGACACATATATGTTAACATCTATTAATTGTTCCTTTTCTTGTAACTGAAGGAATATAAATGTCAGAAGCAAAAAGCGAAAGATAAGGCATGATTTTCTAGACATTTTGCTCACAATAGTTTGAAAACTGGAAGGACCACTAATTGTTGCATGTATTGGCATTTTGACTGAGCGTTAATAAATGGATCTCACCAGGGAATGGTTGTACAATTTTACATGCTTGTACCTATACCTATAATTTTGTTGTCTCAAAACAATATTTTTTGTCTCCCTAGCAACTGAGGAAACTTGTTCTGGAAATAATCCACCGAATACCAACAAATGAACACCTTCGTCCACACACCAAAAATATTCTCTCTGTGATGTTCAGATTTCTAGAGGTATCGTACCTTAAGACACTAAATATTTGCAGTTTTTTTTTGGAGGGGGGGGATAGATTTCCCTGTATTTCCAGCTTCTTTGCTGGAAAGATAACTGGAAGGGCAGGGAAACTGATTTAAGCATCATTGTGATGTATTGATACTCTCGGCTGCGATCATACGCACAATTAGACCTGACATAGGTGAGTATGCCGAGTGGATTTAAACGGCGCAATCAGACAACAACATCTGGGAAGTGCCCCGCAGCTGTCGGCAACCCGTTCTGCTCTGCTGCAGAAGCGGAGTTAAAAGACACCGGGGAAAACGCAGTAGTGAACGGGGTGTGATGGGTCATGGATGGACTTTCCCGTGTCTGATCTCTCCAGCACGCTCTCATGGCGTAAGGATGGTTTGATCAGGCCATCCCGACCACGTGCCATTGTTCCCCCCCCCTTGCATTATGCGCATCATTGCAAACTCCATAGGGAGCCCTCAGTGTGGAGGTGTGATTCATCGATCCTCAGTTAAGCACATGGAGGGGAAAGGCACCAAAGAAAGACCCGCAGTTGCGTCTGATGATGCACTGACGGACTGCGCCCGCAGCTTCAAAGGGAGGTGTGATTGTGCAACTGTGGGTCAAATTCCTCCCGAAGAAATAGTCTTGCTTCTCCTTGTCCCCCCCCCCCCCCCCCGTTTTTCCTGGCATGTGTGACGGCAACCTCATGCACTTATTTTTTGTATGTATGTATAACAGAAGAACTGATCCGACTAAGGGTGAAGTCTACAATCATAGCAATACTGGCCAAATAGTTACAGTCCTAGAGATGGAAGGGTTTCAGAGGTCACCTGGTCCAGCTGGCTCTCCAGCCTCTGGTTGAAGATCCCCTGTCCCCTGTTCCCCTGTGGAAATAGTTTCAGGTGCACAGGTGTGTTGGTCTGCAGTAGCAGTGCTGGATCCAGCAGCACCTTAGAAGCCAACTCGATTTTCGGGAGAAGAGCTTTTGAGAGTTCCTAAGCTTTTGGTCTCTAATGTGCTGCTAGGGGCCATGGTGGCTCAGAGGTTAAGATGCTGAACTGCAGACCGGAATGTCGGTAGCTCAGCAGTTCGAGACCCTAGTGCCACATGACGGCGTGAGCTCCCGTCTCTGGCCCCAGCTCCTGACAACCTAGCAGTTCAAAAGCAAGAAATTCAAAGTAGATACATAGGTATCACTTCGGTGGGAAGGTAACAGCGTTCCGTTCGCCTTGGTGTCTAGTCATGCCGGTGTCAAATACCTTAGCAAGGTCACACCACACACACTCAGGCTTCTTGAGAAGATAAGTGGTTTTATTGGTAGTCCATAACTAAAGAACGAATAGACAGCTTGTGTCAAGAATGACCTGTAGTATAATGGCCCCTGACTTATAGTAAATTCGAACTACCCCCCCCCCAGTAGCAAAAGCCAATGGTTACATTTGGCACATGCAGCAAGAGCAAGCAGAAAAAACAAAGCAAGTTAGCAGTTAAGGTTCCCAGCCGTCTCATCACAGCTGGGAACGGGAAGGTCAAAGCCATGATAGCGTGCAGTTGCTGGGGAGAGAGGCGCTGGGAAAGCGGAGGAGAGAATCACCCCTCATACCAATGCCATGACAGGGCTACCTGACAGCCGGCCACGTGATCACGGAAACGTCTTCAGACAGTACTGGCTCTTCAGCTTGGAAATGGAGATGAGCACCAACCCCTAGAGTCAGATTCGACTGGCTTTCGAGAAAGGGAAACCTTTACCTTAAGGTGCTGCTAGAATCTAATCTAGTCGCACCACCTTCATATGTAATTGGTTCCGTTGTCCATTTTACCATTCACAATGTTTCTCCTGATGCTCCACATGCTGAAACCGGCCCTGTCGTTTCAGCCAATTAGATCAAGTTTTGCTTTCTGGAGCAACAGACAACCGGTCTCCTGTCCTGTTCCATGTGAAAGCCCATCAATTGTCATGATGTTAAGCGTAGCTGAAAACAAACTTTGCCTTCTAGAGGCATGAAATAATTTCTTAATTGGTGTGGGTGGTTGGGAATTTATTTTTTTGGGTTGGGTTTTTTTTGCATTGTGTGTGTATGTGTGTGTGTGCCCCCGTGCCTGGAAGTCATGGCGACCTCTGGTGACTCCTACCGGGGCGTGAAGGATGTTTAGAGAAGAGGCTTGATAGCCTGCCTCTTCCTCCTGGCCGTGGTATTCTTTGGAGGTCTCCCATCCAAATACTTGGCAGTGTCAGCACTGCTTAGCTTCCGAGATCTGAAGAGATCATTCTTGCCTGGGCTATCCAGGGCAGGGCAGGAATTCAATCCTGATCTAATAAATCTTGTGTTCTCCCCCACCTCTATTCTAGACTGAAAATGAGGAAAACGTCCTGATTTGTCTGCGGATAATTATAGAACTGCACAAACAGTTCCGGCCGCCAATCACGCAGGAGGTAAACTTTTTACCCTTAAAACCAAATAAAGTGACAATGTGAAACTACCCCATATCTTTTCAGCCCCCCCTCCGCTGCACGCTGCCATGTGTTTAGCCCTATAAATGTCATGGAAACAGTTCATACTTACCTTTTAATTCAGAGTGGTTGCTTTTTAACTCAACATGCTTTTTACGGCACTTTAACACGCACTGAACAATGCACTTTCAATCCACTTTCAGTGCACTTTGCAACTGGATTTAATTGTGTGAAATGGCAATGTCTGCCTGAAAACTCTTGCTAAAGTGCATTGGAAGTGGATTATTCAGCACGTGTGAAAATCTGTAGTCTTCCTATTTTTAAGTCTGTGTGCTTTTCAATTTGTGCATCTTGCAGTCGTGATGCATCGCATCCTTGCTAGCTGGAGTTACTTTGTTAACCATCGTAAATCGGAGGAGACGAGGCAGTGTATGAAACTATAGAACAAATAAATACTAAATACAGAGTTAGTAGTATGAAATCCCTGCTTTTTTGGTGCATTATCATTATTGTGTGTTTTCAGATGAAGTTAATGTGGGACCCTGCCACAAGTTCCCACAGGGTGGGGTGGAGGTTGGATGTTGGCCTCGAGTTTCTTGAACAGCAGCCCTCCCCCACTGCCTGAATGTTTGGAAATATAGGGTTGTGGTACAACACGGGCACCTGCTGTTGTCAGATAAAAAGTTTAAAAATCCACTGGGTTACGCTGAGGACTCTGATCTGGGAGAACTGGGTTTGATTTCCCCACTCCCCACCCTCACTTGGGTCAGTGACAAGTTCTCTCAGAGCTGTTCTCTCAATGGCAGTTCTCTCAGAGCTCTTGTCATGGAGCTACCTCACAGGGTGTCTGTTGTGGGGAGGGGAAGTGAAAGGAGTTTGTAAGCCGTTCTGAGACTCTAAGTGAAGGGCGGGGTATAAATCCAATCTTCTCTTCTTCTCTTCTTCATGTGAAATTTTTTTGGGGGAGATCTTGGATCCATCAAAGGAATACCTCAAGCGGGGGTGGCTATTCCCTTTTCTCTGCTGAAAGGCATGTGGTCCTTTGCCTCCCGTGTGTCTGACAGGCATGGCGAAACCTGCCACGGATGCAGTGCTCTCACGTTTCCGATCCTTTCCCGTTAAGCCTGAGTGTTGATAAAAGCTCAGTTACCATCTAGCTCAGAGGTCCCCAGCCTGACGCCTCGGGATGCCATGTTCCTGATCTTCTGAACCATGGGTTCATTCGCTCTGTCTGTGGCCAGCCCCTCCTTATGGCTCTTCCTCAACAAAGGGGCATTTGGGGGTCCCCAACCTGGTGCCCGGGCGCTCGACAACACCTCTCCTGGCGCCCACCAAGTGTTTTTAGAAAGTGGCTGGGGCCAGGTAGGGCCTTTGCCTACCAAGGCTTCTGATTGGCTGTGCAGGGTTTTTTTTTATGTTGCTTTGGCAGCAGCTGCCACCACAACAGAAAAATCTTCTCTGCGTGACTGAAGGTAAATTTGGGAACAGTTTTGTGGCTGGCTCCACCTCTAGTGGCAGCCATTTTGTGGCTGCGCCCGCCACGCTGTATCAGAATTCCGAAGGTGACCACAGTTTGGTGAAGTGGTTAAGTGCGCGGACTCTAATCTGGGAGAACCGGGTTTGATTCCCTACTCCTCCATTTGCACCTGGCTGGATGACCTTGGGCAAGCCGTGGTTCTGATAAGAGCTGTTCTTGAAAAAGGGCAGTTTCTGTCAAGAGCTCTCTCAGTCCCACCTCCCTCACAGGGTGTCTGTTGTGGGGAGGGGAAGGGAAAGGAGTTTGTAAGCCACTCTGAGACACCTTTGAGTAGTGAAAAGGTGGGGTCTACATCCAATCTCCTCCTCCTCCTCCTCCTCCTCCTCCTCCTCTTCGGCTTAAAAAGGCTGGGGACCCCCGATCTAGCTCGTGAGATCGCTAGGTGACATTTCTGTTTCCCTTGCCTCGGCATCGTCAGAATAGATTCAACAAACAGAATCCGTCTTCTCCCCCCCCCCCAATATTGCGAGGGGGCTCATATAGGGAGGGTTTTTTGGCCAGATCAGAGTGACACCTTTCTAAGCCCCCTCGACTTCAGCAGTCTATCGAGCAGCATAACTCTGCTTAGGATGGCATTGTAAGAAAGTGTATTTAGTCCTTAACTCCCTCCTGCCTCTTGCTGTAGAATCGATACTTCGAGAACCCACAAGTGGTGCCGGAGAACACAGTTCCAACCCCAGAAATGGTCGGCATGATCACCACCATTGTTGTGAAAGTAAATCCGGAACGGGATGATGGCGAAACGAGAACGGTACGTGCAGGGGTCATTTGGGGGGGGGGACGCCATCCCCCCGGGTGAGGTGCGGGAGGGCGGGGCCTGGAGCTCCCTGCTGGTGCCCGCTGGAGGTCGCCACCGGCTGTGGGGAGGACACACTTCCGGTGATGTCAGGGGGTGTGGCATATGCTAATGAGTTATGCTAATGAGTCCCCCTAGCTCTTTTTCTACAAAATGACCCCTGGGTACGTGTAATAATGTGTATTTGGATGGGAAGACCATTGGGAGACTGTTGTAAGGAGCTCTGAGCTTCCTAAAGCGGGGTGTGGGGGAAAGGCTTTCTGTACATAATATTGTCTGTCTGTCTTTCCTATCTTTCTCTCTGTCTCTCTGTCTCTCTCTCTCTCTTCCATCTAGGAGTTGCTTATCATCTATCTAGTACTGCTCCTACGGCTATCACCTTATGCAGAAATTAGAACCAAAAATATATTTTAAAAGACCTTAGTATCATTTATCTTATATTTGATTATCGCACGTATGAATTTTGCCACTGAGAGGGTGACACGATCGTTTGTATCCAATAGTCGCCGTGGCAGCCGGGCTCCCACATTTAGCAATACCGTATCTTTAAGTAAAGGGGTGCCTAAATTATCCCTCAACTCGTTGAATATATAGGGCCCTCCATAATCATGTTCGATGGCTTCAATTTTATCATATGAGCATCTGCATGTTCTATTAAGAGTATGATACCCTTTTATATCTGCCCTCCACATCTGCTGATGGAAGAATGTTCATTCTTGCCAGACATGTATATAATATTTATGAACCAGAATCGGCAGAATTTATGAAACAGAATCTTAATTTTCCCCGCACAGCATTCCATAATTCCCAGGGGCTCTCTCTCCTTGAAAGTGTTGGCTGAGCTGCCGATCATTGTTGTCCTGATGTATCAGGTGAGTACGGGCAGCTTGGAGCATCCTGACATCTAAGGGAGTGAGCCAGAGCAGGTCTACTCAGAAGCAAGTTCCATGTTGTCCAGTGGGGCTTACTCCTAGGAAGGAGTCCTTGGCATTGCAGCCCAAATCCCTCCTCTGTCTCCTCCAACAGAACACCACATTGTTCACCTGGGGTATTAAGTGGAGGGGAAGGTAACTTTTTAAACATTTGTGGGCTGTCCCCGGCCCAAAGGACCTCTGCTTAGCCTTGACCAGGGCCAGGGTTTTTTCTGCTCTGGAACTGGCCTGGTGGAATATTCTCCTGCTAGAGATCAGGGCCCTGTGGGACCCTATTACAGTCCCGCAGGGCCTGTAAAATTAGTTTATAGCTTTGTTTTAACTATTTATTGAGGAATGTTTTAACTCCTATTGTGGATTTGTCATTGTGATCCGCTCTGAGCCTGCTTGCGGGGAGGGCGGGAATACAAGGTGATGGAAATAAATACACTCTCATTACTTTGAACCAAGACAAATGATTTGGAGTTGTTGATGTCGGCCCTCGTTTTGTGTCTTCCAGCTTTACAAGCTGAACATTCACAGCGTGGTGGCCGAATTTGTGCCTTTGATCATGAACACGATTATTATTCAGGTGTCCACGCAAGCGAGGTAACATTCTGGAACAAAATATATTTGGGAACGCCCTGATTTACTTTTGCTGGGTGTCTTTTTTTTCGAAAAATAAATGCATTACAAATACTTCTTCTCCCAAATGCGATTAATTACTAGTGAGAAATTGGGGGTGGGTGGGTGTTTAAATCTTGTGTAATCTTTTGCAGCTAGAATGACTAGGAGCCTTTGTGTTTTGTGGCTCTTAAAGACAAACAGATGTATTGTGGCCTAAGCATTCTAATACATCTAAAGCTGCTGTGTACGTAGATTGAGTACATGTACCTGCTTCGTGTGAGTAAGCAGCCTGGTTTAAACAAGATGCTGGGTGTTCGTTGCGTATGCAATTTCACACGGGGTAAATTCTTTATCCCTCTGGCATCATGCTTAATTTCAGGTCTGTGTGTTGTCACTTGAAAGTCTTCTGTCCCCTTGTTTACATAACTTGACATGTGTGTGAAATTGACTGTGTCTAATACCTGTTGGGCCCATAACTCATTTTTCTTCCTCCCCTGACGGGAGGGCTTTTTCTGGGAATTAGATGAGTCTCGTGTTTCATGACACATGCAATAAAATAAGTCTTGCATTTCATGACACATGCAATAAGGTAAGTCTCGCGTTTCATGACACATGCAGTGTGGCAGCATCTATGAGTAAATTTATTTTAAAAAGAGAGACCATACTGTGAAATGTCGACATGGAGCCATGGCTCAGTGGTAGAGCATCTGCTTGGGGTGGAGAAGGTCCCCGGTTCAATCCCTGCCTCCACCAGTTAAAAAGGAACAGGCAGGAGGTGATATGAAAAACCTTCACCTGCGACCCTGGAGAGTTGCTTCAGTCAGAGTAGACAATACTGACCTTGATGGGCCAAAGGTCTGATTGAGCATAAGGCAGTTTCATGCACCTTCATGTTGTGCCGCTCCATTTCCAGGCAGCACAAACTTTACAACAAGGAACTGTATGCTGATTTCATCGCTGCGCAGATCAAAACGTTGTCGTTCTTGGCTTACATCATAAGGATTTATCAGGTAAGTCATGGGGGTTTTTGGCAACTGTTTTTCAAGTCAGTGTTCTGGTTGAGGCTGTGTAGCCTAAATCATCAGAGTGAGAAGAAAGGTGTAGAACTTGACTTGGGTGTATTCTGCGAATTACGGACAATGCAAACAGGGGTCCCTCTGGGAACCTGTGGGGTGCTGAGGAGGGGGAATAGAAAAGTCTTCTCTTTAAACATCAGGGAGTCACCTAGGGCTCTCTGACATGCCACGTGTGGCTTTTTTGACTATTGTTCTCAAGTGGGGCACACGTCCCATGTTTCTGGCAAACGGGCAAGGCTGTTAGGGCTTGTGGTGGGCAGGTGGTACGTGCCTTGAGATAACCACCCTCAGAGGGACTGGTGGATGCTTCAGCTGTGAGCCTCAGCTTTTAAAGTCCCTCTGGGAGATGGTTTTGTAGTGTTTGGGACTGAGGATTATTGCCCCCCCCCCCCAAGCCAGTCAGTGAAGCTGTCCTAGCTACCTTGAGGAGAAATGGGGCAACAAGGCGATAATTGTTGATGGGGAGTGCAGCTCATGTAGCCTGGGCTTTGTACAGGGGAAGGTGGTAAGTTTGGTAACTTACTGTTAGGTGGATTGTGCCCCTACCAGCTCATCATTTTGTATAAATTTTAAGTCAAATCTCTCTATTGTGTCCGTCTGTCTATCTATCATCTGTCTATCCCAAGTAACCATTGTCTGTCTGTCTGTCTGTCTGTCTATCTGTCGTCTAACCATTGTCTGTCTGTCTGTCTGTCTGTCTATCTATCTATCTGTCGTCTATCTATCTGTCGTCTATCTGTCGTCTATCATCTATCTACCCAACCAACCATTGTCTGTCTGTCCGTCCATCCATCCACTCACCCACTCCAATCTGGATTTATTTTTGTCCCTGCCAGGAGCTGGTGGCCAAGTATTCTCAGCAGATGGTGAAGGGAATGTTACAGCTGTTGTCGAACTGCCCGGCAGAAACGGCTCACCTGAGGAAGGAGCTTCTCATTGCCGCCAAGCACATTCTCACCACGGACTTAAGGAGCCGTACGTTAACGTTTACATTTCACTTTTTTAAAATAAAAAAAATAGGTACGTTGTCGGGAGAACTGGCTTAAGAAATCATGTGCCATTGGGTACATCTGGCATAAAAGTTAGCTCATTGTGAAGTTTGGGCTGCCTTCATCGTTCATGGTGAGCTCCTTGCCTTCCCTTATGACCGAGTTCTCTTGTAACTTTTCTTTTTTAAAAAAATTTCAGAGTTTATTCCATGCATGGACAAATTGTTCGACGAATCCATACTGATAGGCTTGGGATACACCGCACGGGAAACCCTGAGGTGCGTACTGAAATGGGTGGTTGGGCTGAGCCCTTTACCCAAGCGGGGCGCTGTAGGTTCGTGGGGATATGTACTGGGTGCGTTAAGAGTCTTTAATTAGGACTTCATATTCACCTTCAATTAGCTGGTTAATATATTGACTGAACAAGAAGGCAAAAGGGGCTTAGTCCTGTTCACAAGCGACAGTGAACGTACACAGAATCTGTATACTTGATCGTTCCTTGTATTTGCCTTGAGTAATTCTCATGTTAGAGTCAACACATGTACAACTGAGAGTTTGATAAAACCCCCACACTTATCCAGGTATGAGTCCCTAGGTTCCCATTGCAAAGTAAATCCGGGTTGGCTCGTTCTTATGGACAGACGAACACTTGAAGCTGCCCTTGGTCCGTCAAGGTCAGTATTGTCTACTCAGACCGGCAGCAGCTCTCCAGGGTCTCAAGGCTGAGGTCTTTCACATCTCCTCCTGCCTCTTCCTTTTTACTGGAGATGCCGGAGATGAACATAAGAACATAGGAGAAGCCAATGTTGGATCAGGCCAATGGCCCATCCAGTCCAACACTCTGTCACA
>NW_015170919.1:613727-615039 GCF_001447785.1 Gekko japonicus | reverse complement strand
GCAGTGGGGCCAGAACACTAGAAGCCCTCCCACTGTTGCACCCCCCCCCAAGCACCAAGAATACAGAGCATCACTTGCCCCAGACTGAGAGTTCCTATCTATACCTTGTGGCTAATAGCCCCTGATGGACCTCTGCTCCAGATGTTTATCCAATTCCCTCTGGAAGCCGTCCATTCTTATAGCCGCTACCACCTGTGGCAGTGAATTCCACGTGTTAATCACCTTCCTTTTATCAGCTCTGAACCAGGGACCTTCTCCATCCCAAGCAGAAGCTCTACCAGTGAGCCACGGCCCCTCCCCACATACAGGAAGGATGTACATGGCATATACATGTGAAGAGGGTTCTTGTATATGCCCAGAATCAAACCAGGACAGTGGGCATCCCTTCTTAGAAGGGAAGGTTCAAATGCGAAAGAGCGCCTCCAGGCCATAACCGGATCCCTGGTGTATCTTGTTAAGGGGCCTTTAGTAATTGGGAAAGACCTCTGCTTCAAACCCCTGCAGAGCTAGTGCTGATCCGAGTGGGCAGTTTTGGTCTGATAACAGAATTAAAATTTTTTTAGAAAACACCGTATATAAACATACAATCTATGCAAATAATGTTTAATAAAAATATATATTGTGTGTAATGTATTAAATAAGTGTAATTGTATTATAGGTATTTCATATACAGGCAATCAAATACATAATCAAAGTAATAAGGAATGTTAAGGGAACAGTCCAAATATTCCTCTATCTAAGTAGCTAGTTTCTGTGCAACGTAATCCGAAAGTAGTATTTTATCTCAGAGCTTGCTGCTGTAGAAGAGATTGATGCGGATGCTGGAGGTATTTGGCGCTTTAAGGCATGCGGGCTGCCCCCTTTGCATCCCCCCCCCAAAAATAAATAAATAAATTGGAGGCATCCTCCTGTCTTCAAAGGGCGATGAGAACTCCAGGGTGAAAAGTTAAATAAATTAAGAAGGATACAATGAATTACTTTGTCAGATGAAATGTTGTTGCCAAGAAATGTTTGTTTGTTTTATTTTCACCATTTACCTCACAGGGTGTCTGTTGTGGGGAGGGGAAGGGAAGGAGTTTGTAAGCCACTCTGAGATGCCTTCGGGTAGTGAAGGGCGGGGTATAAATCTTAATCCCTTTTTCTTCTTCCCAGACCCCTTGCCTACAGCACGTTGGCTGACCTGGTGCATCACGTCCGCCAGCATTTGCCGCTCAATGACCTCTCCCTGGCCGTCCAGCTGTTTGCCAAGAACATTGACGACGAGTCCCTGCCCAGCAGCATTCAGACCATGTCTTGCAAGCTGCTGCTGAAC
>NW_015170919.1:577421-613624 GCF_001447785.1 Gekko japonicus | reverse complement strand
ACGCCTGATTCAGACCCTGTCTTGCAAGCTGCCGCTGAACCTGGTGGACTGCATCCGCTCCAAGAGCGAGCAGGAGAACGGCAACGGCCGAGACATCCTGATGCGGATGCTGGAGGTATTTGGTGCTTTAAGGCATGCGGGCTGCCCCCTTTGCATCCCTCCCCCCCAAAAAAAAAATAAATTGGAGGCATCTTCCTGTCTCCAAAGGGCGTTGAGAACACCAGGGTGAAAAGCGTGGGGTATTAACCCAATCTCCTCCTCCTCTAGAGTGAACTTGTCTCACTATTGACCAGATTACAAAGATATTTAAGACCGTTCAATCTCACTTGCAGCCCATGTTCATCTTTTCCCTCCCTCCTCTCCCCCCCTCCCCCGTCATCTTCCACGGTTTCAGCCTCAAAGCCCTCCTGTGCAGGTGTTCTAGCTGTGCCACCCCTCCTCACATGCTTTAGCCTCAGAATATGGGCATCGGCGGCTTGGGACGCTCGTTTTAGTCACAGAGGCGAGCATTGTCACAGCCGTCGGTTTTGCTGTGCCGTAGATTGCAAATCTGAGCCGGAAAAGAACTCTTCTCTGCGCCCCCCCCAACTCATCTTTGTGGGCTGCTTTTTCTCTGTCGCAGTTGCCGTGTGGCTTGGGGATGGTGAACAGGCAGTGGGTTAGCCTGGTCTCGCCAGAACTTGGAATCCAAGCGGGGTTAGCATGTGGACGGGAGACCACCAAGGACATCCGAAGTTGCTGTGCACAGGCAGCCAGTGGTAGATCACTTCTGAACATCTCTCGCCTCAAACATCCCTTGAAGGGTCAATCGTCACCTGACACCACGTACTTACTAGCAGCCCAAATAGCCCAGACTAGCCTGATCTCGTCAGATTTTGGAAGCTAAGCAGGGTCAGCCCTGCTCAGTACTTGGATGGAAGACTCACCGAGGAAGTCCAGGGTTGCTGCGCGGGAGGCAGGTGATGGCCGGCCACGTCTGCTCACGTCTCACCTTGAAAACCCTTTAGTGGGGTTTCCATAAGCCTATTGTGACTTGATGGCACTTAAGAGCAGTGTGAATAGTCTGGAGTCTAGTCTGAGCTTCTCAGGGTTCAGAAGCGAAGCAGAGTTGTGACAGGCTCCTTAGTCAGGTCACACCACACAGGGCTTCATAAGAAGATAACTGTTTATTAGTGGTTTCAGTACTAAAGAACACGTGTGCAGATTGTGTGAGGAATGGCCGTCAGTAGTAGGGCCTCTGACTTAGAGTGAAGTCAAACATTCCCCCTGGAAGCATAAGCTCTGACTTAGAGTGAAGTCAAACATTCCCCCTGGAAGCAAGCAGGCAGAGCAAAAAAGCTGTTAACTTTCCCAGCCATGTAAACTGCTGTGTAAACTGCAGCTGGAACATCTACAAGGCCAAACGAGAAGGAGGGCACCCCTCCACATTCCAGATCTATGATGGGGCTACCTGACAGGTTGTTACTTGGATGGGAGACCAGCAGTTTTTGTCCAGGGTCGCTACGCAGAGGCAGGCAATGGCAAACCGCCTCTTGTTTGTTTCCTGCCTTGAAAACTCTGTGGGGTCACTGTAAGTTCTCAGGGTGGGGTGGGGGCAACACACTTAAAAAGAAAAGAAGATGTTGGTGTTAACCTTTGAAGCCCTTAACAGTCTGGGACCCTCATACCTAGCGGACTGCCTCTCCCGTTACAACCCCCCATGCTCCATTTGGTCATTGTCTCAGGCCTCTTGCAGGTGCCTGGCTCTAGTCTTCTTCTTCTTGCCCCAGGATTGGCTCAGTTAGCTGTCACCACGGGAAGGGCCTTCTCAGTTGTGGCCCCTACCCTGTGGAATGCCCTCCCGGATGGCACCCGGGCCCTGCCAGACTTGTTCACTTTCTGCAGGACATGCAAGGCTGAATTGTTTAGGTTGGCCTTTGGAGGGTAACCACGTGTTTGCGCTGTTTTAACAGTGATTTGGCCATAGCCACGTATTTTAATGTTTTAATGTTAATATTTTATATTTGTTACTTGTTTTCATGTTGTTTTTGCCAATTTGGTGTAGTGGTTAAGTGCGCGGACTCTACTCTGGGAGAGCCGGGTTAGATTCCCCACTCCTCCACTCGCAGCTGATGGATGACCTTAGGCAAGCCACAGTTCTGGCAGAGTTGTTCTTGAAAAACAGCAGTTTCTGTCAGAGCTCTCTCAGCCCCGCTGACTTCACAGGGTGTCTGTTGTGGGGAGTGGGAGGGAAAGGAGTTCGTAAGCCGTCCTGAGACTCCGAGTGAAGGGCGGGGTATAAATCCAATCTCCTCCTTCTGCTCTTCTTCTTTTTAATGTTGTAAGTCACCATGAGACCCTTAGGGTGAGCAATAACTAAAACACCTAATAAATAAATAAATGAATGAAACCCCCTACCCCAATGACCCGAATTCTGCATCAAGGAAATCGGAATTTAGCAACCGGCATATGTCAGCATAATTTGAGAGAGCCCCGTTTGGGTGCATCAGGGTTTCTTCTCGCGTAGCAGGATGTTGTCCTTCCAGCTCCCAAACTTCAAACCACTATGCTGCATCGCAATGCAAATAAGTTTCATTTTAAAAGGGGAGCTAAAAACACAGTTCTTAAATGATGGTGTTCCAGGAGCAAACCACAGACTAATAATAACACAAAATTAATTCGTCGTGTTGATCAAAAAGCAGGAAGGCAGTATGTCTTCACTGTGTATCTTGGTAGTTGTTTTGTGGAATTTGTTTGCGTGTTTTGCCTGCCATTCCCAGTTTGGCATAGTGGTTAAGAGTGTGGTCTCTAATCTGGGAGAACCAGGTTTGATTTCCCACTCCTTCACATGCAGCTGCTGGTGTGACCTTGTGTCAGTCACAAGTTCTCTCGGAGCTGTACTCTCTAGAGCAGTCCTCGAAAGAGCTCTCTCAGCCCCACCTACCTCACAGGGTGTCTGTTGTGGGGAGGGGAAGGGAAAGGAGATTGTAAGCCGCTCTGAGACTCTGAGTGAAAGGTGGGGTATAAATCCAACTCCTCTTCTTTCCTTCCCCCCCTCCTCCAGGTTTTTGTCCTCAAATTCCACACTATCGCTCGCTACCAGCTCACGGTCATTTTCAAGAAGTGCAAGCCACAGTCCGAACTGGGGGCAGTGGAAGGAGCATTGCCGGGGGTCCCGGCCGGCGGCAACGCGGCTCCCGTCCCCGTCCCATCCCCCGCTCCCACCACACCCGTGGCCTCTGCGGCGGGACCCGTGTTCGAGAAGCAGGGGGAGAAGGAGAAGGAGGATAGGCAGACGTTCCAAGTCACCGATTGCCGGAGTCTGGTGAAGACCTTGGTGTGCGGCGTCAAGACGATCACGTGGGGCATCACCTCTTGCAAAGCACCCGGTGGTAATCTGGCACGGGATTTAATTGCATGATATGTAACCCATTGGAGGGGTGGGGGGACATGAAGACACTCACTCTCTGCAGTAAGAAGTAATTTTGCTTTTCGTTCCCCTTTCCCGCTCCTCTTTCAGAAGCACAGTTCATTCCTAACAAGCAACTTCAGCCGAAAGAGACGCAGATTTATATAAAATTGGTCAAATATGCAATGCAGGCTTTGGATATTTATCAGGTATGGAGCTTGACTGGTGCTGTGATTTATGTATGGTTGTGAGGAAACTGGGGGATCCCTTCAGCCTCCTTTGAGAGCCAGTTTGGTGTAGTGGTTAGGTGCGCGGACTCTAATCTGGGAGAACCGGGTTTGATTCCCCACTCCTCCACTTGCACCTGGCTGGATGACCTTGGGCAAGCCATAGTTCTGGCACAGCTGTTCTTGAAGAAAAAGAGCAGTTTCTGTCAAGAGTTCTCTCAGCCCCACCTACCTCACAGGGTGTCTGTTGTGGGGAGGGGAAGGGAAAGGAGACTGTAAGCCGCTCTGAGACAGCTTCGGGTAGTGAAGGGTGGGGTATCAATCCAATCTCTTCTCTTCTTTGGAAGCAAGGGGGTTTCTCCACTCCCGTTTTTTCACCCAGGCTCTTCTTTCCTCCCTGCCTTGGTTCAGGCGTGCAAACCCTGATTCATTTTTCGTGGCATGTGCTCTCTCTCACCTTCATATGATGCAAGTCAAACCTGAATACTTAAGTCTTTTAACTCTCATTTGTTGTGACGCCCATTTATGGGAGTCTCAACCAACAGGCCTGACTTAGGTGGTCCAGGCTAGCCTGATCTCATCAGATCTCAGAAGCTAAGCAGGGTCAGTCCATAAGAACATAAGAGAAACCAATGTTGGATCAGGCCAAAGGCCCATCCAGTCCAACACTCTGTGTCACACAGTGGCCAAAAGTGCCAGGAGCCGTCTGGAGGTCCAGCAGTGGGGCCAGGACACTAGAAGCCCTCCCATTGTTGCCCCCCCCCCCAGCACCAGGAATACAGAGCATCTCTGGCCTCAGACCGAGAGTTCCTATCTATACCTTGTGGCTAACAGCCACTGATGGACCTCTGCTCCATATGCTTATCATATGCTTATCCGGTAGAGCTTCCTCTCACTTTCAAAATGCAGTCCTCCCCAGGTGAAAAGGTATGCCAGGCCTCCATTCCTCACACAGAGTAAGCCTAGAAAAGAGGATGAGACAAGGAAGGCAGCCACAGGCAAGCTAAAAGGGAGTCCCTTCGGATCTGAGCCCCACCTCTGGAAAGGTCTGGGTTTATTAGGGGGTTGCCAGGCCATGTCCTGCAACCAGCGGCAGGAAGAAGAAGAAGAGAAAAGAAGAGATTGGATTTATATCTTGCCCTTCACGCGGAGTCTCAGAGCGGTTTACAATCTCCTTCCCTTCCACTCCCCACAACAGACACCCTGTGAGGTAGGATTGGGCTCCAGGGACACAGAGGGCACAGTGCGGCACACATTGTTGTGTCACTTCTGGGGGAAACCTGGAAGTGATGTAGTGTAACTTTCACCTGAGAACATAAGAGCATAAGAGAAGCAAGTGTTGGATCAGGCCAATGGCCCATCCAGTCCAACACTCTGTGTCACACAGTGGCCAGAAATACCAGGAGCCATCAGGAGGTCCAGCAGTGGGGCCAGGACACTAGAAGCCCTCCCACTGTTGCCCCCCCCTCCCCAAGCACCAAGAATACAGAGCATCCCTTGCCCCAGACCGAGAGTTCCCATCTATACCTTGTGGCTAATAGCCACTGATGGACCTCTGCTCCCTATGTTTATCCAATTTATCCCTCTAGTGGCCTCAGAGTGGGTAACAACAAATAGCTTACAAATCATTAAAACCATTGTAACAGTAATTTACTGTCTGAATTGAGTATCTCTGTCTCTCTCTGTGAACCATGGAGCTCCTTCCTCCTTGGCCTCATTCTTTCTTGGCCTTTTCTATACAGCTTTCTTGCTTCCTTTGTCCGGCTCTTGAGTTGGCAGACTGTGCCGCCCCCCCCCCCCAAACAGGTCATTGTTCTAGCAAAGGCCTCCGTCATTAACACGTGGAATCCACTGCCACAGGAAGTGGTGGCAGCTACAAGCGTAGGAAGCTTCAAGAGAGGATTGAAGAAACATCTGGAATAGAGGTCCCATCAGTGGCTATTAGCCACAGGGGATAGATGGAACACTGAGGCAGTGATGTTCTGTATTCTTGGTGCTTGGGGGGCAAGAGTGGGAGGGCTTCTGGAGTTCTGGCCCCACTGGTGGACCTCCTGATGGCACCTGGGTTTTGGCTGCTGTGGGACACACAGAGTGTTGGACCGGATGGGCCACTGACCTGATCCAACATGGCTTCTCTTATGTTTTCTTGCTTTCATAAGAACATAAGAGACGCCAATGTTGGATCAGGCCAAAGGCCCATCCAGTCCAACACTCTGTGTCACACAGTGGCCAGAAATACCAGTGCCATCAGGAGGTCCAGCAGTGGGGCCAGGACATTAGAAGCCCTCCCACTGTTGACCCCCCCCCCAAGCACCAAGAAGACAGAGCATCACTTGCCCCAGAGCCCCTAGCTATACCTTGTGGCTAATAGCCACTGATGGACCTCTGCTCCATATGCTTATCTAATTCCCTTTTGAAGCCGTCCATGCTTGTAGCACCCACCACTTCCTGTGGCAGTGAATTCCATGTGTTAATCACTCTTTGGGTGAAGAAGTACTTCCTTTTATCCGTTCTAACCCGACCGCTCAGCAATTTCATGGAGTGCCCACGGGTTCTTGTATTGTGAGAAAGGGAGAAAAGTACCTCTTTCTTTACCTGCTCTTTCCCATGCATAATCTTATAAACCTCGATCATGTCACCCCTCAGTCGTCTTTTCTCCAAGCTAAAGAGCCCTAAGCGCTTTAACCTTTCCTCATAGGGAAAGTGTTCCAACCCTTTTATCATTCGAGTTGCCCTTTTCTGCACTTTTTCCAAAGCTATAATATCCTTTTTAAGGTGTGGTGCCCAGAACTGCACACAGTATTCCAAATGAGGTCTCACCATTGATTTATATAGGGGCATTATTATATTGGCTGATCTGTTTTCAATACCCTTCCTAATAATCCCCAGCATAGCATTGGCCTTCTTTATTGCAGTCACACACTGTCTCGACATTTTCAGTGAGTTATCTACTACAACTCCAAGATCTCTCTCTTGATCTGTCTCTGCCAGTTCAGACCCCATCAATGTGTATTTATATTTAGGATTTTTGGCTCCAATGTGCATCACCTTGCAGTTGGCCACATTGAACCCCATTTGCCATGTTGACGCCCACTTGCCCATCTTTGACAGATCCCTTTGGAGTGCCTCACAATCCTCACTGGTTTTCACCACCCTGAACAACTTTGTATCATCCGCAAATTTAGCCACTTCACTGCTTACTCCCAACTCCAAATCATTAATGAACAAGTTAAAAAGCAGTGGACCAAGTACTGATCCCTGCGGTACCCCACTGCTTACCTCCCTCCACTGAGAAAATTGCCCATTTATACTCACTCTCTGATGCTCTGTCTTCTTGGTGCCGAGTGGAGCAACAGTGGGAGAGCTTTTGGAGCTCTGGCCCCACCAGTGGACCTCCTTGTGGCACCTGGGCTTTGGCCGCTGTGCGCCACAGAGCGTTGGACTGGATGGGGCATTGGCCTGATCCAACAATGGCTTCTCTTATTTCTTACATGTGTGTGGTTGCTTCTGAATCCTCACTGCGGTCACCTGTGCATTGTCTTCGTATTCCTTCTTGTGTGTTTTTCCATGTCTGGGAGAATTTTCCACGAACTCTTATGCTCCTTGAATGAGGTAGAAAGCTGATAACAGTGGAAGCAAGTCTAGTCTCGAATTAAAGGAAACGTCTTTCTTGCCCCAGGTTCAGATAGCCGGAAACGGGCAGACGTACATCCGAGTGGCGAACTGCCAGACGGTGCGGATGAAAGAAGAGAAGGAGGTGCTGGAGCACTTTGCCGGGGTCTTCACCATGATGAATCCTCTGACTTTCAAAGAGATCTTCCAGACGACGGTGCCGTACATGGTCGAAAGGATCTCGAAGAACTATGCCCTTCAGGTAGCATGTTTTGTGCACTTGACTATAACGGTAAACGACTGCAGAGGTTCTAGTTGGCCGGGAGGTTTTTCTCGGTTGGGATTTCTAGCACCACCCCCTCATGCGAGCCACTTGGGCTTTGGATTTGGTTTAAGGCTCCAGTATCAGAACGGCGCAAGCTTTTCTTAAAAAGTATTCCTATTAAATGCAGTGTCTCCTACCAGCAGTAGAAAATGGATATGGGTTTGGGAAGCTATTGATTGCTGTATGGTTTATCATTTTGGGACAAGGATGTAGTAGTGACTGCAGGAATAGATGAGGGCTTTGAAAGGGGACTGGACAGATCCGTGGAGGGGAGGGCTGTCAGTGGCTACAGACCACGGTGGCTAAAGGGAACCTCCACGTTCAGAGGCACTCAGCCTCTGGATCGTAGTGCCAGGAGGCAACATCTGGGATGCAGCAGTCTTGATGTCCTGTTGGCCTCCAGAGGAATCGGTTGGACACTCTGTGAGACCAGATGCTGGACTGCATGGACTGCTGGTCAGATCCAACAGGGTTCTTCTTGTCTTCCTCTCAGGGGAAAGCCTCAGCCTCTATACCCTCTTGTTGGCCCTCCAGAGGAACTGGCTGTCTAGTGTGTGAGATCAGATCCTGGACTGGATGGACCCCTGGTCAGATCCAGCAGGGTTCTTCTTATCAGAAGAAGACCTCAGACTCTATGCCCTGTGTGTTGGTGCCTGTGTGAGACAGGATGTTGCACTGGATGGACCACTGGTCTGATCCAGCAGGGCTCTTCTGATGTTCTTATCAAGGGAAGGCCTCAGCTTCTATGCCCTGTTGTTGGCCCTTCAGAGGAACTGGCTGGCCACTGTGTGAGACAGGATGCTGGACTGGATGGACCACTCGTCTGACCCAGCAGGGCTCTTCTGATGTTCTTATCAAGGGAAGGCCTCAGCTTCTATGCCCTGTTGTTGGCCCTTCAGAGGAACTGGCTGGCCACTGTGTGAGACAGGATGCTGGACTGGATGGACCACTGGTCTGATCCAGCAGGGCTTCTCTTACAATCTTACTGAGCAAGGCCTTTATACTGCGTTGTTGGACCTCCAGAAGAACTGATTGGCCCCTGTGTGAGTCAGGATGCTGGACTGGATGGACCACTGGTCTGATCCAGCAGGGCTTCTCTTACAATCTTACTGAGCAAGGCCTTTATACTGCGTTGTTGGACCTCCAGAAGAACTGATTGGATGGACTGGATGGACTTTCACTGGTCTGATCCAACAGGGTTATTCTGATGTTCTTAACTGAGAATGGGTTGCAGGGAGATCAGTAAAATAAAATCCGCAGTGTTAACAAACTTCTCGAGAATAATTTCAAATTCACAGCGGCATGTCCAATTCCCTCCCCCCTTTTTTGTGAGCAGAATTCCTTCTAATTGTGGTCTCTTGACAGATCGTTGCCAACTCCTTTCTGGCCAACCCCACAACCTCCGCTCTGTTCGCCACGATTCTGGTGGAGTATCTTCTGGACCGCTTGCCCGAAATGGGCTCCAATGTGGAGCTGTCGAACCTGTACCTCAAGCTCTTCAAGCTGGTCTTTGGGTCCGTTTCGCTCTTCGCTGCCGAAAATGAACAAATGCTGAAGGTAAAAAAGAAGTGAGCGGGTGGAAATGAAGGATCGTACTGTGTGGGTTCAGGGCACGTGCGTGGGTGGTGGTTTTTGGAATGGTTCTATTCCAAGCATCTAGGCCAGTGTGTTAGTGTGAGCTAGCTCACAGTTCTTTAGCCTCTGGCTCACACATTTTTGTTTCAGCTCAGGAAGGATGGCTCCAGAGCAAACTGTTTTATGCAGCAGCCAAATCGCTCGCTCACAACTTTAATGCCAGTCGCTCACAAAGCAGAATTTTTGCTCACAGGACTCCACAGCTTAGAGGGAGCATTGATCTAGGCTTCTGTGGAAATGTACTTCTGTGGTCCCATTTTGTGGGATAAGATGTTTATGCTTCATGCCTACACAGAAAAAAACACATCGAGATGATGGTTGGGATCGCCCCAAAAAACTACTTTGCAATTTGTGTCATCCAGAGAACTTTTATTGGTGCTTTCAGGTCAGGCCCTTCCTCTCTGCTACATGGTGAACTGTTTTCAGGAATGAGAGGAATTCTAAGAACAGTTTGTGTTACCCTCTGTGTCCATCAGTGTTCCCTCTAAGCTGAGTTAGTGTGAGCTAGTTCAGTTTTTTAGCCTCTGGCTCACACATTTTTGTCTCCGCTCAGGAAGGATGGCTTTGGAGCAAACTAATTGATGCAGTAGCCAAATCGCTCGCTCACAACTTTAATGCCAGTAGCTCATAAAGCAGAATTTTTGCTCACAAGACGCCACAGCTTGTGGGAGCATTGGTGTCCATGTGTCATTCAAAGAAGGGATCCGGCTGCGAATTTCACCAGGCTGGTGAAAGCTTTTAACGCTGTCGTCACAGTTCTTTGGCCACGATCCAGCATGCACTAATTGGCGTGGCACAGAGAATCCTCTTGTACCGGACTTCTCACAGCAGTGGGCTTTAATTTCCGAAACGTGATTAAAAAAAAAGAATTACGTTGCACGGTATTTGTTCGTCTGCCAGGAAGTCCTGTTTCACCAGTGGGGTAATTTAATCTGAAGAAGAGCCGCCCATTAAAGATATGCCGGGGCGTTCCTTACATGCCGCCCTTCGTGTCCCGCTCGTTCTGCCGCCGCCAGATCCAAGGTCACTTTCATTTCATAAACCGGCGTATCCAATTTAAATGGCGTGATGTACGGCTGCCGCCACTCCATTCCTGTTAAATGATTTGATTCTCAGGGACTGATGGTGTGGCCTCGAGCAGACAATTTAATTTGAATCATGAGAGCTGTTCAGCAGCAGTGGCAGAGCAAGGTCTGGCACCTTTAAGACATTAATATCACCCGTAATTATTTCAGAGGTCGGACCTGGGACGAGTCAGTTTGTGTGTGTGTTTCTCTCTGTCTCCTTTCGTGGAAGCTCTCCCAAGGCTTTTAAGTGTTTCTAGGGGCTGTGAGGGTGTCCGAACATAAACACCAACGTTCTAACAGCACGATGAGCAGCCGTGTTAGTCTGTCTGCAGCTGCAGAAAAGAGCAGGAGTCCAGTCGCACCGTAAAGACCAACAAAATTTGTGTCAGGGGATGAGCTTTCATGAGTCACTGCTCACTCCTTCAGATCTAACAGCAGAGATGTTGGAGGCACTGAACCTTGATCTGGACCAGTATAGAAAGTAGACAGAGCTTTGATCCATTCCACACCCTGTTTGGCTATGTCAGGAGTGCCCAACGTTGTTGTTGTTGTTGTTGTTGCAATGATACAAACTTTAACAATTTAATAACAGCATTTCAAAGACTGAACTGAAGACAATTGCGACCGTTTGCTTCCTGTTAAGGAAACCCATTTGGTTTTCAGATTAGCCAGCTCAGTTAAGCGAACAACTAAAAGCAGGTCTGGAAAAGGAAAGAATACAGAACACAAAAGCTGGGAACAGTACAGAGGAAGCACACTGCAAAAGGGGAGATCCTCACTGCAAACCTATTCAGTATCTGTGTCGAGAGAGAGGGGCTTAAAACGTTCCGATGCTTCCGTACCAGTGCTCCCTCTAAGCTGTGGAGTCTTGTGAGCAAACATTCTACTTTGTGAGCGATTGGCATTAAAGTTGTGAGCGAGCGATTTGGCTGCTGTATAAATTAGTTTGCTCTGGAGCTCTCCTCCCTGAGCTGAAACAAAAATGTGTGAGCCAGAGGCTAAAGAACTGTGAGCTAGCTCACACTAACTCAGCTTAGAGGGAGCACTGTTCTGTACCGTTGAAAAACCCTGCCTGGTAGACAAACACAGACTTTATTAAACTGTATTCAGTTGTAGGTCACAGTCATGAAGGAAGTTCCCCTGTTCAAGCCCCATGGAAAGGGCACCCAACCTTTTTGAGCCCGCAAGCAACTTTGGAATTCTGACACAGGGTGGTGGGTGTGGCCACAAGATGGCTGCCACAGGAGGTGGAGCCAATTACAGCACGTCAGGCAGATGACGCATAGTAGTAACTGTAACATTCCATCCAAGGAGCTCTTTTTCATGAGATGGCTTGTTCAAAACCAACACACTGTTTAAAAATATTTTCTGCCATACACACAACTTCCCTTCAGACGCTTCGTGGAGATCCTTGTGCTGCCATGGCCGCTGCTGCTGAAGCATCTGTTTAAACATTGGCTCAGCCAGAGCTCCCGTGGCCAATCAGAAGCTTTTCTGGGCAAAAGCTCTGCTTTCTGAAAACTCTTGACAGGTGTCAGGAAAGGTGTCCGTGGGTGTTACGGCTCCAGAGGGCACCATGTCGGGGACCTCAGAGCTGCGGCATCCGAACTTAGTCCTGCAGACTGAGGTTTTATTGGTTAGCACCAAACTGGGATTTCAGACCAGGGGTTTGTACCGGATTGGTTAACTGTAATTTGTAGTAACCGTAGCTTATTGAATTTTCACAGGTGCAAGGAAGGTGTGTATGTGTGATTTTCACTGATTGTCCTCCTCCCAGGACCAAGGACCGCCAGAAATGTGTGTGTGGGGGAATCGGGGGGGGGGGAAGTCTCCCTCACTTGCACCTGTGGAAATTCTAGCCCACATTCCCAGTGACCTATGGACATCTTCTTGCTGATTTTTTAGAATCTGACAAGAAAGGAGTTCAGCTCTTAAATCTTTGCCATGTTTGGGGGTTTTTTTGTTTATTTTTTACAGCCGCACTTGCACAAGATCGTGAACAGCTCCATGGAGCTTGCGCAGACGGCGAAGGAGCCCTACAACTATTTCTTGCTCCTCCGGGCACTCTTCCGGTCGATCGGCGGTGGGAGCCACGATCTCCTCTACCAGGAATTCCTCCCCTTGTTGCCGAACTTACTACAAGGTCAGAGCCAAATCCCCCCCCCTCGTTTTTTGCCGTTTGTCTTCTCACGTGAATTGGTTGCCCGAGACCATTGGATTGCTAAAAAAAAAGGAGAAAAAGTAGCGTTTGGTAGTGAATCCCATTTGGTTCCGGTTTCGAAGCATGGCGCCTGGCTGCAGAACCATGTCTTTTTAAGTGAGATGTTAACAGGCTTTAACCTTTCAGGAGGGTAGCCATGTTGGTCTGGAGAAGAACAGCTAGATTTGACTTCAGTAGCGCCTAAGGTTGTCGGGTGCTTACCTTCTGCTGCTGGTGGTGGTGGGGGGTCTATGCTTCTTTCTGGGATTTCCCAGAAGTGACGTCATTGCACTGGGCGTATCATGTGAGGGGCGGTCTAGCATTTGGCCAAAAACTCTAGGATCACCATAGAGTTTTTAGCCAAATGCTAAGAGCATCCCCTGCGCAACGTGCCCGGCGTGATGGCGTCACTTCTGGATGACATTATCGTGCTGAGCGTGGCGGGGCTCTTCGGGGCGGGGCTCCCCCATTGGCCAGCTGGCCGACAGCTGATTGGGGCTTCCGAAACTGGGGGAACCCCCGCCCCCATCGGTGGAATGACAACCCTAGCAGCACCTTAGAGACCAACAAGATTTTCAGGGTATGAGCTTTCGAGAGTCAAAGTATCTGACCAAGGGAGCTTTGAATCCCAAAAGTGTATATGCCGAAAATCCCTAAAGTCCCTAAAGTGCTACTGGGCTTGAATCTACAATTTAGGTTCGATTTTCCCGTAGCTGTTCTCAGGTCAGTAACTTGGCACCCTTTGTTTGATTTATTGATTAATTCAGCTTCCTTCCTCCAGAGAGTAAAGGCAATTCTTGATGTGTTCCTAGCTGGGGGAGAGTTCTTTGCGAGTGGGACAGCTGTGCCTTTAACAGGTCCTTGGTTGTTTGGAGGGAATCTTTACTCACCATAGGTGTCTAGGAAGCAACTTTGTAAAAGCCTGCCTTGTAATACCTTGCCCGCTTCCTTACGATGCCATCCACTCTGTTCATATGGCGCCTCCTCCATTTGGGGTTCAGCGGTACAAGGACTGCTTTGCATTACAAAGGTCCCAGGCTCAGTCCCTGGGATCTTCATTTAAAAAAGGTAGCAGGTGATGGGAAATACCTTTGCCGTAGACCCTGAAATGCTGCTGCCAGTCAGAGAAAAGAATGACAAGAGCCAGTTTGGTGTAGTGGTTAGGAGAACCGGGTTTGAGTCCCCACTCCTCCACATGCAGCCAGCTGGTGTGACCTTGGGTCAGTCACAAGTTGTGTCAGAGCTGTTCTCTCAGAATGCTCACAGCCCCACCTACCTCACAGGGTGTCTGCTGTGGGGAGGGGGAAAGGAGATTGTAAGCACCTCTGAGAGTCCAAGTGAAGGGCTGGGTATAAACCCAATCTCCTCTCTTCTTTTCTCTTCTTGATGGTTGCCAGATCTGACTCAGTGTAGAGGACACTGTGTGTGTTCATGAGAACGCTAAGCAAACTGCCTTGAATTTCATTGATCTGGTGACTCGTCTAATCCTGTGGTCTGGTTGGAAGCAGAGGGGGAAGGGGGTTGAGGGTCAAAAGGGGCTTCTCGGCATCTTGGATAAGAGAAGCTTTGGGATTCTGGGAGCCCTCAGATACAAATGACTGTTAATTGAATCGGGTCTCTTGTTTAATTAATATTTGTGGTCTGGAGATCATTTGTAATTCTGGGAGAATTCCAGGTCATACCTGGAGGTTGGCAATCCTAAATCTATCCCATATACTCGGAGCTCTAGTCTGGGAGAACCGGGTTTGATTCCCCACTCCTCCACATGCAGTTGCTGGAATGACTTTGGGTCAGTCACAAGTTCTTTCAGAGCTGTTCTCTCAAGGACAGTCCTTGAGAGAGCTCTCTCCGCCCCACCTACCTCACAGGGTGTCTGTTGTGGGGAGGGGAAGAGAAAGGAGGTTTGTCAGCCACTCTGAGACTCCTTCGGGTAGTGAAGGGCGGGGTATAAATCCAATCTCTTCTTTGGTGTAGTGGTTAAGTGTGTGGACTGTAATCTGGGAGAACTGGGTTTGATTCCACACTCCTCCACTTGCAGCTGCTGGATGACCTTGGGCAAGCCATAGTTCTGACAAAAGCTGTCCTTGAAAGGGCAGTTCTGGAAAGAGCTCTCTCAGCCCCACCTGCCTCACAGGGTGTCCGTTGTGGGGAGGGGAAGGGAAAGGAGTTTGTAAGCTGCTCTTAGACTCCAAGCAAAGGGTGGGGTACAAAATCCAGTCTCCTCCTCCTCTTCTTCTTCGTAAAAATGTCTGTTTAGAGACTGGTGTTAAATACAGCTGTGAGGAATTGTTAGCTAAAAACATTTTAAATACGTTTGAAGTGTGGCAACTTGAATTTTTTTTGGGGGGGGTTATTTTGATACCCCCCCCCGGTCACCTTTTCCAGGTCTGAACATGCTGCAGAGCGGTTTGCACAAGCAACACATGAAGGACTTGTTCGTGGAGCTCTGCCTCACGGTACCGGTCCGGCTGAGCTCCCTGCTCCCGTACTTGCCGATGCTGATGGATCCCTTGGTGTCGGCCCTAAACGGGTCTCAGACCCTGGTGAGCCAGGGCTTGCGGACGCTGGAGCTGTGCGTGGATAACCTGCAGCCGGACTTCCTGTACGATCACATCCAGCCTGTGCGAGCGGAACTGATGCAGGTAAAGCAGCAGTGAGTAGAAATGTCCACTAGAGATTGCCGTCCGTTCAGATTTTGATGCGGGTTCATTTTGGCAGTAGCCATATTGTGAAACAGGTAAAATAGGATTTTGTATTTTTAATATGTGCGTGTGTGAGAGTGTATGTGTGCACCTGGAAGTCATGGCGACCTCTGGTGGCTGACCCCTACTGGGGGCCTGGAGGATATTCAGAGAGGTGGCTGAGTAAAGCCTGCCCCCACCTTCTGACTGCTGGTATTCCAAGGAGGTCTCTCATCCAAGTACTTGCCAGAGGTGACCTTGCTTTGCTTCCGCGATCTGATGAGATCGGACTTGCCTGGGCTATCCAAGTCAGGGTGTAAATTAGGATTTTGGGCCTTCTTATTGTGTTGATAAGAAAGCAGTTGGTTACCCCACGTATGTGTAAACTAGGTCTTTTTCAAAAATTAAGAAAATTCCAGTGTGTTGTCAATTAGGCCGTCTTTCTTACTGTCCACGGGCTGTTCAGAAGCAGAAAAATGCTATTATAATATTAATAATGTATGTAAAATCTCAACATACTTCATCCTAATATATCGAACAGCTTAAAGGTTAGACTCTAAATATATTATACACAGGACGTTAACTTGACCTGTATTTATTCACTGTGTGGCAGAATTACACTCAGGAAGCATATCATAATATAAAATATATAACTAAGTTTATACAGTGGGTATACAGATGGATCGAACAGTCCCCCTAAATACTAATGTCTAAATTTTCAGTCCACTCATTCGCAGTTGGGGAAAATTCAAAGAGCTCCATCACATCTCCCTGGAGAGCATGATGCTCACATTCCTGTGACAGATGAAAAATACTTGACCCGTATTTTCATTGCAAAGAACAAATGCAATCATTCTTTGTTCAACCCCCGCTAGTATGATTCTGAATCAACCAACAATAGTGTGTTCCTGTTTTATTGTCATTAATGTACATTTTTGCCCCACCTTCCTTCAAGGAGGCAAGGCAGTAAACATAATTCTCTCCTTGTCCATTTTAGCCTCACAACCTCACAACAACCCAACCAGGTAGGCTGGGCTGAGAGAGTCTTGACTGGCTTATGGTGAGCCCCTGAGCTTTATGGCAGTGTAGCGATCTGAACCGAAGTCTCTCAAGATCCTAGTCTGGCTTCCTAACTGATATATCATGCTGCCTTTTACCGTGCTCTAGAACAGCAGTGCTATCACATTTGTATGTTTAGAAGTGGTTTGTGGCACTGCTGTTAGTATTTTGAATTCATTCGGCCCACCCCAACTTGTTCTGGTGTCCCATTGACATTTTTTGTTACTGCTGTAAAAGTTGTGGAGTCAATTTTCTTTTAAAAAATATTTTCTGAAGGAAAGATTTGAGGTTTTGTACCCTGCGAAAGTAATGTAATGTAAAAATATTGTATTTTGGCTTGGAAATAGTATGTGTCTGGGGGATGAAATCCTCATTCCTCCTTCTCAGTCTGCAACATTACTGTAGAGAGAAGAGCCTTTACACCCTTTGGGATCTTTCCCCTCCTTCAGTATAGGCTTTTTAAAATTTATCATTATTTATTTGAAGCATTCCTGTGCTGCTTTCCCGCCCCAATACGGTCCCTAGGGCAGTGAAAACTCCAAACATTAATGCGGCGTTTAAAATACTTAGACTTTGATAAAAACATGTAAACGTACCCACCCAACACAACCAGGGAAGAGGGCCCATAAGCCCCTTTATGACCTGAGACTCTGAAGTCCGGGGTTGTTACCGCAGAGGCAGGCAATGAGAAAACCGACTCTCTTTGTCTCTTGCCTTGACCTGGATAGCCCAGGCTAGCCCAATATTGTCAGATCTCGGAAGCTAAGCAGGGTTGGCCCTGGGCAGTACCTGCGTAGGAGACGGCCGGGGCAGTGCTGGGTCACGAGGCAGAGGCAGGCAGCGGCAAACCGGCTCTCTTTGTCTCTTGCCCTGACCTGGATGGCCCAGGCTAGCCTGATTTCATTGGATCTCGGAAGCGAAGCAGGGCCGGCCCCGGTTCGTACTTGGATGGGCGACCACCAAGAATCATGGTGCAGGGTCATGGTGCAGAAGCAGGCAATGGCGAGTCGCCTCTGAACCTCTTCTTGCCTCGAAAACCCCACGGGGTCGCCATGAGTTGACTGTGACTTCACGCACTTCCCACCGCCATTTTATTTTTGGTTTTAACTGAAAGTACTTTTAGCTGTTATTGTAATTTGCTACATTTGGAAAAATGTATTTATTTATTTATTTGAATTTTATCCCTCCCTCCCTGCCAAGGCATGTAAGAGGTATATATAATATATGTATATTTCATTTACGAGCTGCCTTGAACTATGCAGAAAAGTGGGATATAAATGTTTTGATAAATAAACAAGGGTCTGGAAATAACACAGAGTGCCCATGCTGCGTTGTGCTTGCCATGTGGGGAGAAACGAACCCTCTGAGGCAACAGGTTGCAGGTATTTTACCGCACTTTATTAGCTGCCCGGGGGAGGGAGGAATTTGAGGCGTTATTGGTTCAATCACGTGTCGTAAGTTGAGTTAAGCCGCTGGCAAAGGTGCTTTATAAACGTTCTCAATCCGCAAGTCATAAAACATCTCCTCTGAAAGGCCTTGTGGCGGACCCTTCGCAACCCCGCCGAGACCATTTCCCACGTCGCATACCGGGTCCTCGGCAAGTTTGGCGGAAGCAACCGGAAGATGCTGAAGGAGTCCCAGAAGCTGCAGTACGTGGTGACCGAGATCCAAGGGCCCAGCATCACGGCTGAGTTCTCTGACTGCAAAGCGTCCATCCAGCTCCCCATGGAGAAGGTCAGATTCGTTCTTTAGCCATCGAACTGCTTTTGAAATACACGTGTTCAGGCACTGTTCGTACGACGATGCTAAACGAGTCGTGCTTCTTGAACTCGCTACACCTACGAATAATTTCTTCTGGATTCTTAGAACAAAGTTGGAGTCCAGCTTTTAAGACCAACAGGTTTAATTTTGGATGTAAACGCTCGTGTTCTTTCTCGGGCCAGGGACCACCAGGAAGTTCTTATTTCCTGAGCGGTGGTCCTGAAGGTTTGTGAACTGAGAGTGGTGGTCCTGAAGGTTTGTGGGTCCCTGACCGCTAAGGTCAAAACCAACACCTCAAACCTGATCTGGTGCTCCACCAGAAGCCAGTGCAGCTCACGCAGCACAGGTTGGATATGTGCCATCCGTGGATTCCCCATAAGCACCTGTGCGGCCACGTTCTGGACCAGTCGGAACTTCCGGGTCAGTGGTTCTAAGTACTGCTCTCCTGGCCAGGTTCTTGTGGGTTGACCTGGCAAACAGTCTCTGTTTACAGAGTGATGAAGGACCGGTAGGTTTAAAAGAAAATTCCTTTGGCTCTAGAAGCCAGCTCGAAAATTTAGGAGCCTGACTTATATTTCTGCCTTCAAGGTTACTTATGACCATATTTTCTTACTCTTGCTGCCACAAAAAAAGACGAGGCTTCACAGTGAGATTTGTAGGTGCCAGGGTGCTTTTTATTGATCCAGCTCCGGTTTAAGATTCAGGGGCAATCCTGTTCAGAGCTGTGCCTTCCTAAGTCCATGGAAGGACTTAGGGCTTAGGATGGTGCTGTAACTCTAGTCACCTGTGATGTATGCCTACAGGGACATGGCTTCCCCATATTGGGTTTTCCTTCTACTAAATGGGGCCCCTGGGATAGGAATAAGCCCCAGTTATCCACAGGAATCAACAGCTTTAAAAGAGGATGAGATAGATTCATGGAGGATAAATCTATCAGTGGCTAACTAGCCATGGTGGCTGAGGTGGACCTCCACATTCAGAGGCACTAAGCCTCCGAATATCAGAGCCAGGAGACAACATTGGGGGAAGGCCTTGGCCACCATGCCCTGTTGTTGGCCCTCCAGACTAATTAGTTGGCCACTGTGTGACACAGGATGCTGGACTAGATGGACCCTCACTGGTCTGATCCAGCAGGGCTCTTCTGATGTTCTTAACCCATGGAAGGCCTTGACCTGTATGCCCTGTTGTTGGCCCTGCAGAGGAACTGGTCGGCCACGATGTAAAGACAGGATGCTGGGCTAGATGGACTATTGGTCTGATCCTTAAGGGCTCTTCTCATGTTATTATGTTAAAAGTGAAGATGGGAGGAGCCAGGCACAAGCTGGGCTTGTGTGTATTTTGTTTTCCATTCACAAATTGGGATTCTTTGGTTTGCTCAAGGAAGCATTTCCTGCTTTTTAGGCCATCGAGACCGCTTTGGACTGCCTGAAGAGCGCTAACACGGAGCCGTACTATCGACGGCAGGCGTGGGAAGTGATCAAATGCTTCCTGGTGGCCATGATGAGTTTGGATGACAACAAACATGCCTTGTATCAACTCCTGGCTCATCCCAAGTACGGTGTTTCTTTGTTTCTAAAAATTGCACTTGTGGAAATATGAATTTCAAAACGGTGGCCATGTTGTTCTGCAGTAGAATATCGCCAGTAGCACTTTAGAGACCTGATGAAAGGAACTTTGATTTTTGAAAGATTATTATCTTATAATGGGGTTGTGATGCGTCAGACTCAACTGTGCGACTGAACAATAACAACAACAAATCTGAAAATCATATTGGCCCCTTAGGTTCTACTGGAATCGAATGTAGCTCAAAATCTGAGGTTGACCGTCCAGCCAATTCCCTGGTTTAGGGGGTACCCATAAAATGGCTGCCACGGCTTACCTTCCTTCGTGCAGTGAAGATCTTCGTTCTGTGAAGGCAGCTGCTGTTAGAGCAAACATTTCTTTTTAAATGGAACTCCTTAAAAAATTAAGTTTATTTAATACATTCTACATGCACATCACTCCAAAAGAAAAGATAAATTCAAAATATTCTGGGGTGCACAGTACATTTTAACAGTAAAATTAATAAAAACAGTGACATGCAACCAAGGCAAGAAGGACCTCTTCTGCACCCTTTTCCCCTGAAGTACCTGGGACCTGCCAACAAAGAAAAGAAAAAACTGAAAATTTAAAAAAAAAAAATCTGCGCAGTCAATGAGATTCCCAGTAGCCAATTGGAAGCCTTGGCGGGCAAAAGCCCCACCTGGCCTTGCCCACTTTCCAAAAACGCTCAGTGGGTACCAAAAGAGGTGTCGGCGGGCACCATGTCAGGGACCCTTGCCCCAGCTTCTCCTCTTGTGCTGAGAATGCTGAATAGTGCATGATTAAAATGATCAGCTGCCTTGTATCTTGGCAGAACATTGGCTTACCTTTACAAGAGAGCCAGTGTGGTGTGGTGGTTAAAAGCGGCAAACTCTAATCTGGAGAACCAGGTTTGAGTCCCCACTCCTCCTCCACATGCAGCAAGCTGGGGGACCTTGGGTCAGTCACAAGTTCTCTCAGAGCTGTTCTCTCATGAGCAGTTCTCTCAGAGCTCTCAGCCTCACCTACCTCACAGGGCATTTGTTGTGAGGAGAGGGAGGGAAAGGAGAATGTAAGCCACTCTGAGACTCCGAGTGAAGGGTGGGGGTATAAATGCAATCTCTTCTTCTTTTTCCTCTTCTACAATAAGTAGGACAATGTGGCTGTATTTTCTGGCCAACAGTCAGTTACGTTGATCAGGATGACTTAGAACCAAAGACTCTATGGCAAGGAATCTAGAAAAGAGTTCTGTAGAACTCGAGGGCATCCAGTGAAGCTGATGGGCAGTAGTTTCATGACAGACAAAAGGAAATACTACTTTACACAGAGAGTGATTCAAATGCGGAATTCACTGCCAGAAGATACAGTGATGGCCAAAGAAATTAACAGCTTTAAAGGGGATGGGATAGAATCATGGAGGATATATCTATTGATGACTACTAGCCATGATGGCTGAGGGGAACCTCCACATTCAAGAGGCACTAAGCCTTTGAATTCCAGAGCCAGGAGGCAATGCCAGGGGAAGGCCTCGGCTTCTATGCCCTGTTGGCCACTGTTTGAGACAGGATGCTGGACTGGAAGGACCACTGGTCTGATCCAGCAGGGCTCTTCTGATGTTTTTATCAGGGGAAGGCCTTGGCCTCCATGCCCTGTTGTTGGTCCTCCAGAGGAACTGGTTGACCACTGTGCGAGACAAGATGCTGGACTCGATGGACCTTCACTGGTCTGATCCAGCAGGGCTCTTCTGATGTTCTTATGAGGGGAAGGCCTCAGCATCTATACCATGTTGCTGACCCTCCAGAGGAACTGGTTGACCACTGTGTGAGACAGGATGCTGGACTAGACGGATCCCTACTGGTCTGATCCAGTAGGGCTCTTCTGATGTACTTATCAGGGGAAGACCTCAGCCTCTGTGCCCTGTTGTCAGGCCTTCAAATTAACTGGTTGGTCACTGTGTGAGAAAGGATGCTGGACTAGATGGACCACCGCTCTGATCTAACCAGGCTCTTCTGATGTACTTATCAGGGAAAGGCCTTGGTCTCTATTTCCTGTTGTTGGTCATCCAGAGGACCTGGTCGGCCACTGTGTGAGACAGGATGCTGGACTAGATGCACCATTGGTCTGATCCAGCAGGGCTCTTCTTATGGTTTTATGAGTTGCTTGGTGGTTGACCGTGAGCGTGGAACACCAGAAACATTGGCGTCTCTTGCATGTTTGGATTTCTTGCAGCTTTACTGAGAAGTCCATTCCCAACGTCATCATTTCCCACCGCTACAAAGCTCAGGACACGCCCGCCCGCAGAACCTTTGAGCAGGCCTTGACAGGGGCGTTCATGTCAGCCGTCATCAAAGACCTCCGCCCCAGCGCTCTTCCTTTTGTAGCTAGCCTGATCCGCCATTACACAATGGTAGCGGTCGCCCAACAATGCGGTGAGTCGAAAACACACGGTGACGGGGCTCTCTCGCGTACGCCAGACGCTGGGGAGCAGGAGTCAAGGAACCCAAACTGCCTCTTGTTGTAACCTTGGAATCGACTAACCACTGTTTGCAAGCTAGAAGCGGCAACTGCGGTTCTGTCATTTGCAAAGGGTGCTTTGTGCTAAATGTGGCTTGAGGCAACACCTAAGATCACAAATTGTAGTTATGACTGTCAGCTCTTTGGGGCTTAAAGAGGTGCTGCTCGCTTCCTCTCTGGCCCTCGCCGTTCTCCTGCCTCTCTGGGGAACGTTTCAGGGTTTCCTGCCCGGTCTGCCTTTCCGTGACAGGAAGATGCAGGAATTCGAATCTGGTTCCCTGCTGAAGTTAATGTGTTCTGTTGCAACTAAATCTTAATACTTGGTGCTGTTCGAACCTCCGCTAGCTGTGATGTTATTGCAGCAAGAAAGTAGTAATATATGAGAGACCTCCTAGGTGATACAAGATCAGAGTTATCGAAACAACCAGGGAAAGGTTTTGTATATAATGCAATAGATACTATATTGAAATCTTATACAAAGTGTAAATTAATCTTTAAAGTGCTTAATTCATAAAATACCACCTATTAATTCATACATAAGAATCTCAGTATTATAAACAGATCACAATACATTAAGAGAATAACAATACATCAATGTATTATTCTCTTATTCAACATTTTGCATTCTAGCATTTCATAGCGTGCAGCAGACTGGGCTGGAGCCTGGTATGAAGGTTGTCATTTCCTATTTGGAACATAAGCTTTGATAAGCAGAGAGAAAAAAACCTTGGAAAATAAAAGAGACGACACCCACTAAATGCAAAATGTTGAATAAGAGAATTTACTTCTGAGGAAGTCATAAGAGAATTTACTTCTGAGGAAGTCTAGGAGCGAAATGAAGACTCAAGCCAGAAGCATCGTTAATATATTGATGTATTGTGATTCTCTTAATGTATTGTGATCTGTTTATAATATTGAGATTCCTATGTATGAATTAATAGGTGGTACTTTATGAATTAAGCACTTTAAAAATTAATTTACACTTTGTATAAGATTTCAGGGCCTGGCGGGATCTGGTCCATGGGGTCGCGAAGAGTCGGACTCGACTGTGCGACTGTACAACAACAACAACAACAACAACAAATAAGATTTCAATATAGTATCTATTGCATTATATACAAAACATTTCCCTGGTTGTTTCTATAACTCTGATCGCAACAAGAAAGGACAGAGGCTTTTGGAAGCAGGGCTCTTGCAGCAAATCCTTCCAAGCTCTGGAGCCTTTTCCCCCCTGGAGATGTTTGCAAAGCTACTTTTTCTCAATTCCAGATTCTCTGTGGTTGCTGTTGCTTTAAAAAAAATGTTTTCGAGGTTCCACCTTTTTGTTTGTCAGCGTTTGTTTTAAATCCGTGTGCTCAGCGCTTCGAGCTTTTGGAAGTGCAGCAGAATGAAGAATTAAAACAGAGATAAATCAAAGTTACTTGGCTTGGGCCACAATCTTACACATGCTTGCGTAGAAGCCACATCCCTTTGTGGTGGAAAGCACCACCAAATCACAGCCGATTTACGGTGAACCTGTGGGATTTTCAGGGCAAGAGAATGTTCAGAGGTGGTTTGCCATTGCCTGCCTCTGCGTAGCAACCTTGGGCTTCCTTGGTGGCCTCCCATCCAAGTACCAACCAAGGCTGACGCTGTTTTGCGTCAGCCATGCAGGTCAGGGTGCAGAGAATCTTAGGAGCATGCAATGAGGAACCCGTTTTAAAATGTAAAGGACAAGCCATTGCAATTTATTTGTCTGCAATTATGCAGTAATCCATTTTTTAAAAAAATGGGTGATTGAAGCAGTTGTTGGTATCTTACGGAAGGTTCCTCCCCCTCCCCTGGCCACGTCTCCCTCTTCCCGCATTCGTGTCGATTCCAGGTCCCTTCCTGCTCCAGTGCTACCAGGTGGGCAGCCAGCCCAGCACTGCCATGTTCCACAGCGAGGAGAACGGCTCCAAAGGCATGGATCCCCTGGTGCTGATCGACGCCATCGCCATTTGCATGGCCTACGAGGAGAAGGAGCTCTGCAAAATCGGGGAGGTGGCCCTGGCGGTGATATTTGATGTGGCGAGCATCATCTTGGGCTCGAAGGAAAGGGTAATTGGAAAAGGCTTTCCCTCATTCGGCTCAAACTTCTTTGCAGCTGGCGACGGGGTTCCAGGGAGCTTGCCAGCTCTGACGCCCGTGTCCCTTGGTTCTCCCTCACCTCCTAGGCTTGCCAGCTGCCCTTGTTCTCATACATCGTGGAGCGCCTGTGTGCGTGCTGCTATGAGCAGGCCTGGTACGCCAAGCTGGGGGGCGTGGTGTCCATCAAGTTCCTCATGGAGCGGCTGCCCCTCATTTGGGTCCTCCAGAATCAGCAGACGTTCCTCAAGGCCCTCCTGTTTGTCATGATGGACCTGACTGGAGAGGTAGGGGCACCGATAGAAATGGCTTTTCCCGAAGGGGGAGGGAGGGAGATGTGCTCTTTCCCCAAATCCACGCTTAAGCTTCAATTTTGCGCGAATCGGTCCCTTCACCATTGAATTTGGTGCTTCCAAATTTCTCAGAAGTTTTCGTGTTACTAGTGTTCGGTTCTGTTGTGGCTGATTTCCGTGCACTGACTGGTCTGCTGCCGTCTCAGGTTTCGAACGGAGCGGTCGCGATGGCGAAAACCACCCTGGAGCAGCTCCTGATCCGGTGCGCGACACCCTTGAAGGACGAGGAGAAGACAGAGGAGATCCTGGCGGCTCAGGAGAAGTCCTTCCACCATGTGACCCATGACCTGGTGCGGGAGGTGACCTCTCCGAACTCCACCGTGAGGAAGCAAGCCATGCATTCCTTGCAGGTGCTCGCCCCGGTCACGGGGAAAAGCGTCACGGTCATTATGGAGCCGCATAAAGAGGCGAGTCTATTTGGAATGTAAATTGCCTGTCCGGTGTGGTGGTGGTGGTGGGGATGCCCTTAGAGCAAGTGCTGCAGGCTGTTAGCCAAAGTCCCTAAGTAATTCTTTTAGTGTTTGTTTTAGTGTTTATTTTTATTTATTTATTTGTCATATTTGTACCCCGCCCTCCCCACAATGCAGGCTCAGGGTGGCTCACAGTCAATACATAAATACAATTAAAACAACATAAAATCATCTAAAACAATTCCATTATAGCTAGTACAGTATCATAAAGTGCTGGAGATGTTGGTTAGTTATTCAAGATGGTGTACTTTCAGAGTATACTTTCAAGGCTTAGGTTCCATTCTGCTCAAGATCTTCCTGCGGCTCAAGCTAGGTGTCAGAAACCAAGGCTAGATGCCAAAAACCAGGGGCCAGGGCTCTATAGTGGTGGCAGCTCCCTAGCTGAAAGCCGAGTGGAAGAGCTCTGTCATGCAGGCCCTGCGGAACTGTAAGAGATCCCGCAGGGCCCTGATCTCCTCCAGGAGCTCATTCCACCAGGATGGGATTGTTCATCCCACACAACAAGCCCTTTGACATAGGCGAGGCCTGCGGCTGAGGGTGTAAACCCAGCTAACATGGTTTGGCCAGAGAGCTCATGGCTGAGACGCAATTCGCATTCAGTTCTCCAAAGCACAGCTGTTGGGCCGCACTAGCTCTTGAAGAAACTTGGGTGGGAAGGTTTTATTTATTTTATTTATTTATTTCATTTGATTTCTTAACCGCCCTTCCCCACTTATGCGGGGCTCAGGATAATTTACAATGACATAAAATCTAATACAGTTTTAAAACCAGTTAAAACTACAAAAATTCAATATTAAAACTTTCAGCATAAATATTTAAACCGGTGGCATATTTAGCATTCAGATTTTTTTTTGGGGGGGAGGGAAGGGTTAAACTGCCAATGTCTCTCCCACCCCCTTTCAACATTCCAGTTCACTGTTCGAAAGTGATTGGCTGAGGCTTCTGGAGGGCTGAACCTGAAACCATTCATCACAGGGAGGCAGTAGAAAGTATCTGTCTTTTGAGTTATACCATACTGCACAGAAAGCTAAAGGTCTCAACACAGAACAATGCATGATTTCTGGTGGTGTTTGAATAATTTGTTATTGACCCCCAGGGGTGAGTTGGTGTGACTCATCTTGCAGAATCACTGGAGCAGGCAGTTTTATGCATATAGCACCAAAGTGGAACCATTTGCACTGATCTGGCTTTCAGTTTGTTTCTAAGTTCAGTACAAGGCGCTGCTTATTATCCCTCAGCCCTTCACAAGCTGGGGCCACAATTCTGAAGAACCATCTCTTTCAGATCATGCACATCCTTGAGTCTGCCCAATAACATCTTTAATCCATTCCTGTCATGAAGCAGCATGTTTGGCTACTTTCTGTTGCTATCTTACAATTTTATGATTCAGCCTTTCCCATAGTATTGTGCCCAAGATCTAGGGCCCCTTCATTGGACTATGCGATCCTCAGGATGAGACTCTTGTATTTTAACTGCATATGACTTCAGGTTTACCTCTGGCTAGGTTATTATGCTCTTTCTCTTCACAATCACTCCTCTCATTTAAATCCTCCTTTCTCTTCAGAATGTACCTTGTCCCTAGCTTTAATATTAATACTAATATTAATACTTTTATATTAATACTTGTGACCAATGTTCCCTCTAAGCCGTAGAGTCTTGTGAGCAAAAATTCCACTTTGTGAGCGACTGGCATCAGCATATGACTTCAGGTTTACCTCTGGCTAGGTTATTATGCTCTTTCTCTTCACAATCACTCCTCTCATTTAAATCCTCCCTTCTCTTCAGAATGTACCTTGTCCCTAGCTTTAATATTAATACTAATTAATACTTTTATATTAATACTTGTGACTCCATGAAGTTTCTAAGAACATAAGAACATCTGAAGAGCCCTGCTGGAGCAGACCAATGGCCCATTTAGTTCAGCATCTAGTCCAGCATCCCGTCTCACACAGTGGCTACCCAGTTCCTCTGGAGGGCCAACAAACAGGGAAGAGAGGCCGAGGCCTTCCGTTGATGTTGCCTCCTGGCTCTGGGTTTCAGAGGATTAGTGCCTCTGAATGTGGAGGTTCCCCACAGTCACCATGGCTAGTAGCCATTGATAGACTTGTCCTCCATGAATCTATCTAATCCCCTTTGAAAGCTGTTTATTCCTGTGGCCATCACCATATCCTCTGGCAGCGAATTCCATATTTTAATCACTGTCTGTAAGTAGTATTTCCTTTCGTCTCTCCTGAGCCTACTACCCATCCTCTTCTTTGGCTTGTTCTTTCATGAATTGCTATCAGGTCCTGCAGAGGGTTTTCCTTGAAAGGAGGAGGGGGATTTCACCAAGCCCCCCTTCCCTCTGCTGACTTCCAGGAGGGACCCCCCCCGTCAGGCTGTGGTGGTGGGAGGGTCACCTCTCCTCACAAGCAGCAATTGGGCACAGAGGATCCCAGGCTTGGGAGTTGTGTATCTGCTTTGCATGCAGAAGGTCGTAGGTTCGATCCCTGGTGCCTTCATTTAAACGGCTCAAGGCAGTAGGAGGTGCAGTAGACCTCTGCCTGAGGCCATGGAGAGTTGCCACCTGTCAAAGCAGGCGGTACAGACCTTGATAGACCAATGCCAGCTTCATGCAGGGCTGGGGGGGGGGCGTGTTTGAGGCTGCCTCAGGGGCAGAGGGGAATGAATCCGCCCTCAGCTAGAAGTGTTTCAGTCAGCGGATAAATTTTCGGCAAGATCCAGACCCGTGTTCCGAGGTGTATTTGAGGTGTTCAAAGTAGGACTGTTTTCTCCTGCAACGGATGCCTGGCTAAGGGATGCATGGAAGGCTTTTGTAAACAAAGAACATGTGAAGCTGCCTTCTACTGAATCAGACCCTGGGTCCATCAAGGTCAGTATTGTCTACTCAGACTGGCAGTGGCTCTCCAGGGTCTCAGGTGGAGGTCTTTCACATCACTTCCTGCTTTATCCTTTCAACTGAAGATGTCAGGTATTGAACCTGGGACCTTCTGCATGCCAAGCAGATTCTTTGCCACTGAGCCACAGCCCCTCTTTACAGCTCTCCAGGGTCTCAGGTGGAGGTCTTTCCCATCACCTACCGTCTGGTCCTTTTTCAACTGGAGATGATGGGGATTGAACCTGGGGCCTTCTGCATGCCAAGCAGATGCTCTGCTTCTGAACCACAAACCCTCTTTACAGCTCTCCAGGGTCTCAGGCAGAGGTCTTTCCCATCACCTTCTCCTTGATCCTTTTAACCGGAGGTGCCGGGGATTGAACCTGGGACCTTCTGCATGGCAAGCAGATGCTCTTCCCACTGAGCCACAGCTCCTCTCTGAACATGTTAAGCTGCCTTATACTGAATCAGACCCTTGGTACATCAAAGTCCGTATTGTCTACTCAGACTGGCAGCAGCTCTCCAGGGTCTCAGGCAGAGGTCTTTCTCATCACCTACTTCTTGATCCCTTTAACCGGAGTCACCGGGGATTGATCCTGGGACCTTCTGCATGCCAAGCAGAGGCTCTTCCGGTGAACCACAGCCCCTTCCCTATGGCTTTCCAGGGTCTTAGGCAGAGGTCTTTCATGGCACCTACTACCTCATCCTTTCAACTGGAGATGCCAGGAATTGAACCTGGGACCTTCTGCATGCCAAACAGAGGCTCTTCCCACTGAGCCATAGCCCCTCTTTGGACATGTGGAGCTGCCTGATACTGAGTCAGACCCTTGGTCCATCAAAGTCAGTCTTGTCTACTCAGACTGGCAGTGGCTTTCCGGGGTCTCAGGCTGAGACCCCTACCCCTGGACCTTTTAGCTGGAGATGCTGGGGATTGAACCTGGGACCTTCTGCACACCAAGCAAATGCTCTACCACTGAGCCACGCCCCCTCCCTGAGACTTTGGTCTTGTGATTCACCCGTTTAGCAGAGAATCTTTCTAATAACATTCAACTCAATGAGAAGCATTGCAGCTGTAAACTCTGGGTGGTGGTGGTGATTTTCGGAAACTGGGGTAGGTGGGTGGTGGTTGTATCCTACCACTCAGCTCACCCAACCTTGCTTCCTACCAGAGGAACACACCTTAGATTGCTGTGTGGCAGGGCAAGATATGACCCATGCAGTTCACCGTTAGTTCGGTCGGCCCTCGGTGTCTGGCCACTGGGTGGAGAGAGATCAGGGATTGACACTTTGAGACAGACGGTGTGACTGACGTGTGTCCCCCACCTCGAATGGGTTCCCCTCTGTCTTCCAGGTCCTCCAAGACATGGTTCCTCCGAAAAAGCACTTGCTGAGGCATCAGCCCGCCAACGCCCAGATCGGTTTGATGGAGGGGAACACCTTCTGCACCACTCTCCAGCCCAGACTGTTCACGATGGATCTCAATGTGGTGGAGCACAAAGTATTTTATACAGAGGTACTTTGGGGTGTGTGTGTGCCAAATGCACTCTGGGGTTCCCCGGCAAGCCACAGTTCTCTCAGAGCTGTTCCCTCAAGAGCAGTTTTCTCAGAGCTCTCTCAGCCTCACGTGCCTCACAGGGTGTCTGTTGTGGGGAGAGGAAGGGAAAGGAGATTGTAAACCGCTCTGAGAGTCTGAGTGAAGGGCGGGGTATAAATCCAATCTTCTCCTCCTCTTTCTTCTTCTACTGCAGACCAGCGTGGCCAGTTCTAGACTTCTCCAGTCATTAGTGCCTAGGGCAGCCCTTGTAGATTCATCACAGTGTTTTCATAGTAGCCACTAACTCACTTGGTGTATCTGATGAAGTGTGCATGCACACGAAAGCTTGTACCCAGAATAAAACTTCGTTGGTCTTAAAGATGCCACTGGACCCAAACTTTGTTCCACTTTGTGCCTGTAATTTTAGCATGAGTATTGAACCAGTTGATACTTCCATCTCTTTTGTGTGTGTGTTTTGCTGTTACATTTACTGCTTTTTAAAGCGCTATGTATCATTAGCAATATTTCTAGATAGTATTAGTAGCAAGAACAGTAACAACACATTATGGGCTAACATGAATAGTTCATGAATGAAGAAGAAGAGAAGTCGAGATTGGATTTATACCCCGGCCTTCACTTGGAGTCTCAGAAGAGCTTACACACTCCTTTCCCTTCCCCTCCCCACAACAGATACCCTGTGAGGCAGGTGGGGCTGAGAGAGCTCTTTCAAGGACTGCTCTTGAGAGAACAGCTCAGAGAGAACTGTGACTGGCCCAAGGTCACACCAACAGCTGCATGTGGAGAAGTGGGGAATCAAACCTGGTTCTCCCAGATTAGAGTTCATGCTCCTAACCAGTACACTGAACTGGGACCTTGGCTGAACCAATAGAAAAGAGCCAGAGTCCAGGAGCACCTTAAAGGACTAACAGAATTTGTGGTCGGGATGAGCTTTCACGAGTCACCACTCACTTTTGCGGAATGTGTGCTTATTTTGGAACACCGCTGGTTATTGTCCTTGTTATTGGTCCTTCCCTCATCATTGATTAATGCTTTTAAGAGTACTTTATTATATGACTAGTTGGCTAACCAGATCTTGTTATCAGTTGGGCAAATTGACCTGTTTTCCCGATGATCTTTCCCAGGGGGTAGGTGGGTGGAAAGCACCCTCAAGTCACAGCTGATTTACGGTGACCCCGTAGGGTTTTCAGGGCAAGAGATGTACAGAGGTGGTTTGCCATTGCCTGCCTCTGCGTAGTGACCCTGGTATTCCTTGGAAGTCTCTCATCCAAATACTAGCTGGGGCCGACCCTGTTTAGCTTCCAAGATCTGGCAAGATCGGGCTAGCCTGGGCCATCCAGGTGAGGGCTCTCGTTTTTCAAGAAGGTAGCTCTCCTAATTCCTCCTTTCCTTTTCAGTATTTTCTGTGTTTTTTAGTCCACATTTTTCGCTGAGGCTCAAGGCAGTTTATACAGTTGTGGAACAATACAGTACAACAGACAGACAGACAGACAGATAGTAAAATTTATTGTGTAGCCATTACAGTTTAAAACAATGTACGAATTAGACAACTTTCAGCACTGAATTAGTTTTTAATTATAACAACCTCTAAAAATCTGCACATTCAGTATTTAAATTAATTAAAATCTTAAATATAGACACCCGCCTCCAGAAGCACATACACAGCCTCAAACATTGCCATTTTACATTGCTGTTTTACAGTTCAGTTTAATTTTCCTGTGTTCTTGGCCCCAGCACAATGAGCAGGAAACAAATGCTGGGCAGTGAATAAAACCAGACTGCAAAATTAAGAGAACAGTCAGAGAACAAAGGCAGTTTTTAAGCTGGAGCTGATCTCCCAGGGGTCCTTCCCAAGCCGTTGATTTTTAAGTGGCTGGCTTCTGCTACTCCAAACGGTGGCAAGCATGCTTAAAATTCTCCCTGTGTTGCGACTTCCAGCTGATGAATTTGTGCGAGGCCGAAGACTCCGCTTTGATGAAACTGCCCTGCTACAAGAGCCTGCCTTCTCTGGTGCCTCTTCGGATCGCGGCCCTGAGTAAGTGCACAGCCTGGCATGTATAGAGCTGCCGTCCGTTTGCCTGGTAAGGATGGCGCTTGTTGGGGTGCTACAGATGCCCTTTCCTGCTAGAAGCCCTCAAGGAAAAGAATTGGGCATCCATCAGCCTCGGTAAATCACTCCATTTTGGCTGCGCAGAGGTGGTGTCGTGGGTCCTTGGCTGTAAAACTAATGTAATTGCTTTCTTCCAAGTCAGATTATTGGTCAGAAGGAGCTCCTACGACCCAACTCCACTAAAACTCAGGCTGCCTCTCTTTACGTAGGCTGTGTAAACCCCTCCCCGACCCATGTGACTATTAACCCTGCCCAGCCCTGCCAGTGATCACATAGGCTCTGTGAAGTGTAGTGCAGAGAGCTTTCACACATGGCAGCTTTCACACATGCTGCGTAGTGCACTTTTTCTGGTTTCTATTTGGCAATTCCAAGATCACATGTCAAGTTGCTAAATTTTGTGCATTAATTTTCAGATTATGGGGTTTGCACCTTACAAACTCTTACATTCAATTTTTTTGTCTGGCTAAACTGTATGCTGGTCTACAGACTGTAATAAACAAGAACTACAACAGCCCTTGAATTATGTGTTTGATCACGGCAGACCAATTTACTTGGTTTTTTTTGGGGGGGGGGCTGTTTTGGGCAGATGCCTTAGCTGCCTGCAATTACTTGCCGCAGTCGAGAGAAAAGATCATCGCCGCCCTGTTCAAGGCGCTTAACTCCACCAACAACGAACTCCAAGAGGCGGGAGAAGCCTGTATGAGAAAGGTGGGTGGCTCCCAGACAAAGCTTTATTTATTTTTGTATTTTTTCATATGTGCGTGTGTGTGCGTGCGTGCGTGTGTATGAGTGCACCTGGAAGTCATGGTGACCTCTGGTGACTGACCCCTACTGGAGGCCTGGAGGATATTCAGAGAGGTGGCTGAATAAAGCCTGCCCCCACTTCCCGCCTCTGGTATTCCACGGAGGTCTCCCATCCAAGCACTTGCCAGGGTCGACTCTTCTTAGCTTCTGAGATATGAGGAGATTGGGCTTGCCTGGCCTATCCAGGTCAGGGCTGAAACAAAGCTTTAGATCGATTTTGCTGGAAACAGAAATGGCTGTCGTGCCAAGCCTTGATTTCTTTTTCTTTTTTAACTTCCTCTGCAGTTTTTGGAAGGCGCCACGATCGAAGTCGATCAGATTCACACCCACATGAGGCCGTTGCTTATGATGCTGGGCGACTACCGAAGCCTGACGCTGAACGTCGTGAACCGTCTGACTTCAGTCACTCGGCTGTTCCCGAACTCTTTCAACGACAAGTTCTGTGATCAGATGATGGTACGGACGTGCCGCTGGGTCAGAAATGCTGTTCGTAAAAGGAACACGAACGTTTCAAAGCTGAAAAGTTATTTAATAGATCTGCAGGTGGCAAATCTGTTTATTCATCCCTGATTCAGCGGTGGGGGCGAGCGAATCCCAGACCTGAAAGTGAACGTTATGAATGGGACTCAGTGAAAAGGGAGATACGCCACTTTTCATCGAGTACTAATAAACCTCCAGACTTGTTAACGATCCTTCGGCAAGCGGCCTGTAGAGTTGGAAATGTGGCTTATAATAGTGTGACAAATATATTTATTTACGTTTACTACTTCATTCATATCTCACCTTTCTCCCAACGGGGATGCAAAGTGGCCGACATTCTCCTCCATTTTATCCTCACAACAACACTTTGGGGTGGGGGGCGTAGGTTAGGCTGAAGTATTCGGAAGGGGTACTTGAGAGTACAGTTGAAACTCTTGGCTGCTGGAGGGGCCATGGCTCATTGGTAGAGCCTCTGCTTGGCATGCAGAAGGTCCCGGGTTTAGTCCCCGGCATCTCCAGTTAAAAGGACCAGGCAGGAGGTGATGTGAAAGACCTCCGCCTGAGACCCTGGAGGATACGGGGAGGGGCCATGGCTCAGAGGATGTTGTTGGCATGTAGACGGTCAGCCCAGTATGCTGCAGTGGTGAAAAATGTAAACTCCGTGTTAGGGATTATTAGGAACGTGGTTGACAATAAAACAGCCGATATTGTAATTGCCCTGTATAAATCTGTGGTCTGGCCTAATTTGGAATACTGTGTGTACAGTTCTGGTCACCGTATCTCAAAAAGGACATTGCAGAGCCGGAAAAAGTACAGAGGAAGGCGACCAAGAGGATTTGGGGGTTGGAGCACCTTCCATGTGAGGAAAGGCTGAAGAGACCGGGACTTTTCAGTTTAGAAATGAGATGACTATGGGGGATGTGATAGAGGTTTGTAAAATTATGCATAGGATAGAGAGAGTTGACAAAGATAAATTATTTTCCCTCCCCCAAATACTAGTATGTGAGGGCATCCAGTGAAGCTGACGGGCAGTGGGTTCAGGATGGACAAAAGGAAATACTACTTTACACAGAGGGTGATTAAAACGTGGAGTTTGCTGTCAGAGGATGTAACAACGGCCAGAATAATAAACAGCTTTAAAAGGGGATTGGATAGATTCATGGAGGAGGAGTCTGTCAGTGGCTACTAGCCATGGTGGCTGAGGGGAACCTCCACATTCAGAGCCACTAATCCTCTGAGCCCCAGAGCCAGGAGGCAAAATCAGGGGAAGCCCTCAGCATCTCTGCCCTGTTGTTGGCCCACAAAAGGAACTGGTTGGTCACTGTGTGAGACGGGATGCTGGGCTAGATGGACCCTCACTGGTCTGATCCAGCAGGGCTCTTCTGATGTTCTTGTGAAGGCCTCAGCGGAGCCCCTCCTCAGTTAAGAAGTGTGTATCATAACCTTTAATTCATAAAGCAAGGAATCACTGAAATGTTCCAGGTTGTCCTGAAAAACTGAGACTTCTGAATATATGATGCACCACGTCTTCCCATTTTTAGCTAATGGGCTTTCACAGATGCAGAAAACAACTCTTAATGTTTTATTTCCCCTACAGCAACATCTGCGTAAATGGATGGAAGTGGTGGTCATCACCCACAAAGGAGGCCAGAGGAGCGATGGAAGTGTAAGTCCGACGGTTCTTCTTCTCGGGCAGCAGGGGATAAAAATAGGTGGGATTAAAACGGGAGAAGCACTGTATCAGCCACCGACTTCTGTTGCAAACTGCATGTCTGCCTAATGACCGCTTGTTACAAGGTATGATGGATCACAAGCATCACAAGTGAAGGACCGCTCTGGCCAGCGGCCTGCAGAACTGTATTCATCCTGGTTGACCATCGTCCTCCACGTGGGGCCCCACACTTGGTCTTGAGGAACATTGCCCCCTGAATTTAATTGTGGTGAAAGAGCTTGACGGGGTGGGGGGGAGCTAGTGAGAGACGTTTGCGATCTCTGGTTTTGTTTGGCAGTTCGTCAAATCAAGTCAGGTGCCCGCAAATGCCACCGCTGAAGCAATGTCTGCTTCCAAAAGATTTCGGTTTGTATAGGAGCCTCCCCACGAAGCCAACATACGGGTTGTTCTGTGTCACTCGGAAGCTAATAATCCATGATGCTGTCCGCCGTCTGAACTTGAGTTCTTGAACAAATGCAAGACTACAACAGGAATGGGATTGCCAAGAAAAATGAGGAACGTGCAGCTTTAAAGCTGCCTTCTCTTTGGAATTGCAGGCTAAATAATATCGGTTAAATGCAGAGATCCTCAGATCGTAATCATAAATGGAAAAGGCTGTGTCTCTGCACTGCCAACTAATGGTGTTCAGTATTAACATTTTCTTCATACCATGGTGGGATCCAGCTGTCGTTCCTAGCTTTGGCAGTCATTGTTAATTTTTTGTGGATGGGGGTGTGCAATGCTCCCTCTAAGCTGTAATCTTGTGAGCAAAAATTCTACTTTGTGAGCTACCGGCATTAAAGTTGTGAGTGAGCAATTTGGCTACTGCCTAAATTAGTTTGCTCTGGAGCCATCCTTCCTGAGCTAAAATGGAAATGTGTGAGCCGGAGGCTAAAAAACTGTGAGCTAGCTTGCACTAACTCAGCTTAGAGGGAACAATTTAGCAGGGGTTTCCATAGCCCAAAGCCCAGTAAGTAAATAAGATGGATGGGTAGCCATGTTAGTCTGTCTGTAGCAGTAGAAAAGTCTAGGAGTCTAGTAGCACCTTAAAGACTAACAAAATTTGTGGCAGGAGATGTGCTTTCGTGAGTCACTGTTCACTTCTTGTGCATTACTACCACAAGTTTTGTTAGTCTTTTTTTTTAATCTCTTTATTGGATTTTCACATATAAGAAAAGAAAAAGAGATAAACATACCACAACATTAGAACCCAATTAACTAAAATTAATTGTACATTATTATCCAAATCACATTTGTTATAACATCCTTGCCACCACGTGAATCAAGTTCATCTAAATTGCTCCAATAGCAAGGTTTATACATGACAAAAACACTCTTACTCCTAAACCTTTCTCAGACTAACAACAATATACCCATGAAGCTATCTTATTTATTTGAATAATTATAATCTTATATCCTGTTTGCTCTTCTCAAAAGACCAGTTAATTATAGGTCATTACATTTTGTACTGAAGAAATAACTTACAGACCTTCCTCCTACCCAGAGGTCATTTCGTGGGGGATCGTGGGGGAATGCAGTTCCCCCGGGTTAGGTACGGGGGGCGGGGCACATGACAAAGCCCCGCCCCCTGCTTCCGGCCGCCCCGCTTCCGGCCCTCATTCAGCCAGGAGGAGGCAGGAGAAGAGGGAGGGTAAGTTGCTTCCTCTCTACCTCTCCCCACCCCTGCCTGCCTGGGGCCAGGGAGGGCCTTTG
>NW_015170919.1:569687-576431 GCF_001447785.1 Gekko japonicus | reverse complement strand
TTGTATTTCTGTAATTTTCAACCATATTATTGCAGGCATTTTTTTTACCGCTTGCGTAATTTCCTTCTGCAAGAAATTTCAGAGTTGTTCCCAAGTAAGGTTATCTGGGTAAGTAAGTATCTGGGTCTAGCTCTTCATTATCAGCTTCCAGCTCCATTTTACAACGCAGCCACACCTATACTTTCAATTGCCAACAAGCTTTTGCACGTATTTTCCCTTAGTTGCCATCCGACTGATCTTCAATTTAAAATTCCAACCAACAATAAGAGCTCAAACATGTTTAACTGTCCCGCAAACGATAGCAGTTCAAACAGAATAGTAAATATTTTTCTTACCCCCACCATTTTTACACAGATTTCTTCTCCAAACACTTCCAAGCCGTTTTCTTATCGTTGGATTTAATTATTGGGGGTATTAAAGTCCCAAATGACTCATTTTTAACTTGATTCTACACAGTATAATATCTTCATTACAATACGTTTCTTGTTTCATGAGATATATAAGTTAAAAAGGCTGGTAGCTACTAAGAAAATCATGAAAGCCATGTTTTCTCCGCTTCTTTGCTCCTGCTTCGGGGCGAAATGGCCACACCCCTGTGATTGCCTGTCATCGGGGGCGACCAAAAAATCCCCTTGCTGCTCTTCTTCCCTCCAGGAAGTAGAGCAGAGCCCCTCGCTGAGCAAAGGGACCCCAAAGAAGCGAAGTGGAATTGGACGGCTCAGGAGCAGCCTGAGACACGTCCGCTCATAGCGCCGTTCCCTCCAGGGAATCAAGTTTTGTTAGTCTTTAAGGTTATACCGGACTCTTACTGTTCTCTACTAAATAAATTAGAATTGTGCAGGCCCCCCCCCCCTCAAAAAAAAACTGGTGGATTTCTGCAGTATCTCATGTAGCGGCATCAACGCTCTCTCATCTGTGGGTTCTTAGAGCTAGTTTGATGTAAATGTGCAGACTCTAATCTGGGAGAACCGGGTTTGATCCCCCACTCCTCCACTTGCACCTGGCTGGGTGACCTTGGGCAAGCCGTAGTTCTGATAAGACCTGTCCTTGGAAAAGAGCAGTTTCTGTCAGAGCTCTCTCAGCCCCACCTACCTCACAGGGTGTCTGTTGTGGGGAGGGGAAGGGAAAGGAGTTTGTAAGCCGCTCTGAGACTCCTTCGGGTAGTGAGGGGTGGGGTATAAATCCAATCTCCTCCTCCTCCTCCTCCACATTTACCCTCTCACAGATCTCTTACAAAGCTGCCTTCGTTAGTAAGCTCTTAGAATGGGTATGGCATCTCTTGATGTCTTGCTGCTACGCTTGCAGTACCCCTCGGCTGTTCAAACTAGATACCCTCTCACAGATCTCTTACAAAGCTGCCATGGGAATTAGAAACACAAACACCCTTCGTTAGTAAGCTCTTAGAATGGGTATGGCATCTCTTGATGTCTTGCTGCTACGCTTGCAGTACCCCTCGGCTGTTCAAACTAGATACGTGGCAGGTAAAGCATGCTCTGCGAAGTGTTGCTCCATTGTTGCTTATGGATCTGCAAAGCCATCTTTATGCCAAAACGGTTGATCCTCACTAGCTCTGCCTTAACCATTATTGTCACTGTTGTCCATTGGTGGGATTCTAGAGCAAGGATTCCCGGCCTTTTTGAGCCTGCAGGCACCATTGGAATTCTGACACAGCATGGCAGGTGCAGCCACAAAATGGCTGCCACAGGGGGTGGAGCCAGCCAAAAATGGTTCCCACAGTTTGTATTGTTGTGGCAGCTGTGTCAGACTCCTGGACAAAGTTACTCTCAACAACACTCTCTGGCACTGATTTGTTTATTAAGAATTAAAGATGTTCCAAGCCAGATTGGTACTGTGTCAGAACTGAGGCTCTGGCGGGAGAATCCAAAGATATACACAGTTCAAACAAGGGCCTCCCTTCAGTTGCATCCAATCATATTCCACAATTGTTCCGCCTAGCTTTTGCACACTACACCCCCCCACCTGTGAATATACGGTTATCTCTAACAGCGAAGCAAGCACGGTTTGGCTCCAAGGTCATCCCTGACAAGGGAAGTATCTTAGGAAGAGTTACATCACCACTACAACATGGCTGTTCACACACTCGCCCACTCACTCCCTTCCCTCAGGAATTCTCCTCCCTCTGCCCCCCCAAAACATGGCAAACTAGAGTCCAAGTTTGACAAGTTGTTGCCAAAGTAACATTTTTTTAAAAAAAAAACCTGTATAGCCAGTCAGAAGCCACGCTTGGCTCCAAACACTTTCTAAAAACACTTGGTGAGTGACAGAAAGGTATTGGTAGGTGCCATGACACCCGCGGGCACAGAGTTGGGGACCCTGCTCTAGAGTCCCAGGCAGACTTTTTCAGTGCTTGCTACTGAAGACCATTTAAAAGGAGGTTTTGGGGATTGAACTGTTAGTGTGTAAAGCCCATGCTGTACCACTGAGCCCAGAGATGGAATGCTTAGCAATGGGGGGGAGGGGAGCCACCCAGTATATTTACATTGTTGGAACCTACCCTGAGCCCGTCAAGGGGAGGGCGGGATATAAATCCAAATAAATAAATCTTTTTTTGAGAACAAAATGTTGCTGTTTTAAGCTGAATAGCTCCTCCAAGATTTGCATTTTCAGACTAAAGGGCTGCAGATTTAAAGCTACCAAATTTAGTCCCAGGGCAGAAGGGTGAGGTCAACTCTCTGCCGACAACAGTCGCTCCATAATCAAAAGCAAAAAAAACCCTTGTGTACAGAATCTGCAAACATATATGCTGTATAAAATACCATTAAAACAGCCTACAGCCTATAAAAAGCCACCTGCCACTGTTGACTAGATCATTGTGATACTATGGAATGTTCATATATATTCCAACTGCGCAGGCTAAAGGATCTGCAGTGGGTTGCGTTTCTATGTCGCTTTTGGGGTAGGAAGTGAAGAGACCTGTCCTATCAGATCAGCTGGGAACACCTTGACTTATCACTATGACTTCAGTGGGTACTTATGTGTTAGACATATATATGGTGGTCTGGAGATGTTCCAGGGCTGTCCCTGACAGATCTGCCTTGGGCCCCCTATAGTTGATCCACCTGAAACAGATTGGTAAGAATGGTTATCTTTTCCCCCAGAATCTCTTGGTGGTGGTGCAAACACTTGGATTAAAAAGTGATTTATGTTTTTCCTGCTGCCTTGAGTGGTGACAACGTGGTAATTACCATCATTTGGAATAACCAAAACTTGTGGGCTGTATGAGCTGTGTTGTTCCCTTGTCTTGGGTGGTGAGCGACCCCAGGCATCTTCCATGCACCACAGCATGCTTAACTGTTGCTAATAACTGTGGAGCATTATCACATAAGCATTCGCAGCAATGTTGGGAGTTTGTCTAGAGGTAGGTTAGCTTGGGGCAGCTTGGACGTCGGCTTGGATCCAGATTAACGTTTCCATAATTTTAAGGACATTTTTTCCCCTTGGAGTGTGATTTTTTTACCTTCTGTGGCATCTCAGAATGCTCTGGAACTGCTGTTCCTGGAGGACAGAAGAACACAATGGGAGGGGGGCATTTGGGCCTGCCACAGGAAGGGTAGAATGAATAAATTCAGAGTGGTAGAGGATAGAGTTTCAGACTCAGATCTGGGGCAGAGGTTGCTGAGTGACTGGGGGGCACACACTCTGCCTAATCTGCCTCACAGGGCATATCCTATGGGGTCATTGTAGTCAATGGCAAAATCTTCTAAGGAGTATTCAGTGGGCCAGGGGGAGGGGGTTTGAAATAGAGGCACCAAATTTGTACTGTAGCTGCTGGAGCCTCTCCCCAAAATAACCCCTAAGATTGGAAAAATTTGGACCAGGGTGTCCAATTATAAGGGCATCCAAAGAGGGTGCCCCCATCTTCCATTGTTTCCAAAGGCAGGCGGATAAAACAACAGCCCAGCAGTTTTTCCTAGAGAATCTCTGTAGTAGAAACTAAGTGAGGTGTGGTGTGAGGGGGCATGTTTGCAAGGCCAGCAGCAGAATCAGTGCAATGTGCCCACTAGAACCAGTGCCACTGTTGCAGTGCCAAAACCTAACAGAAATAAGATCAAATCTGAGAATCTCTGAAGTTATAGAGGGCTTGTTTGCAAGGCCAGCAGCATAACCCAGTCCCAGTCTACTAGCTGAACCCAGTGCCATTGTGACAAATGCCAGCTCAACAGGAGGACTGATGTCAACTTAAGCACAGAATCATCACAACAACAATACAGAAGAATTTCAAAAAAGAATACACTTCTGTGATCAGCCAAAGAGCAGTGTGCCCACCCTTACCTGTAATCCTATTGGCCAGTGCTCCTTCTTCCTCCTGTCCCTGGGAAAGCAAGCTAGTAGTTGGGCTTCAAGCTTGAAGCCAGCAGCAACAATAGCCTTGCAAGCTGCAGTGCCATTTGCAAATGCATTGCAGTGATTGGCTGTATGTAAGGTCCCTCTTCCCCCTCCCTTTTGGAAAGCAGAGCAAAGGGAGGGAAAGAACAGAAATGGCAGGAAAGAGAAGGTAAGTGCAGTCCTTTAAAGTTTAACCCTCCCCCCACTCTGTATTTGGTAATGCTGAATAAAAGCTGAATAGTTTCGGCTTTTATTTGGCATTCTGTATTCGGCAGCTGAATCAGATCAGAGTTTCTGATTCGTCTTGCTGAATACCCGAAAAATGCTGAAAAGGAATTTTTTGGGTTTTTCTGGTTCGGCTTTACTGGATGCACACCCGTAATAACGATGTAAGGTGCTTTGGATCCTCATATGGGTATAAACTAACTAAATAAATGAAGTTGCCTTCCACAGGCAGAAATCATTGCATCTCGGGAAACACTGGACTGGATTGAAGCCACTGTGCTTCCTTATGGTGAATTCTCCTTTCTGTTCCCCAAAGAATATCTGTTACAGTTCTTTCTGGAAGGCTCATAGCTAAGCTTTCTTCCTAACCAGCAGATATTTTAATTATATATCACACGCAGGGACACTTGCTGTGCAAAGAGTACCAGAAAAGGTTGTATGGGGATTGTGGATATGTCAGCGCAATCCTAAAAACACTTCCTTGGGAATAAGTCCCATTGAATAGACCTGAGTTAGTATTCTGAGCAGACCTACTTAGAATTTGCTCCCTCTGTAGCAGGCTGGTCACGGGGATGGTTTTTAAGTGAGGTATAAGCAGTATTTAGCCACAGTTCTTTTGTTTTCTTCTTTACACCACTTCTGTTGAGTATTACTTTGATCTTCCTGCAAGAAGCCCAGGGCAGCATGCACAGTTCACGCCTTCTCTATTTTAGCCTCCCAACAACCACCCTGTGAGGTTAGGCTGAAAGGTAAGTGAGTTCCCCAAGGTTGGCCCAGGGAGCTTCAGTCAGCTGAGTCAAGATTTGAACCCGTCCCACACTGGCTCTCAAACAGGACCTTGTGCTGTCATCAGGGAGGTGCTTTCTGCACTGAAAGGAGTTTGTTTGGGTGGCGGAGCCTAAGCGGTCTGTTTTCTAGGAGAATACTTTCCCTCCAAATCCTCGACATCCCCTGGCACACTCAGCAGATTCTTAAGCAATAGTAAGATAAGATCAAGGGTTGCCAGGAGGGTTGGGTGTGTGCATGTGCGTGATGTTGGTTGCATTTCTAGGTCACTTTTGAGGAAAACTTGGAAGTGACATAGGGTATCTCTAGGAATCGCTGGAAACTATAGCAAAACTGGGTTTTTTCCAGTGATGCAGAAATGTAGCCAACGTTGCCTTTAAAAATTTTTTGTCCCACCACCACTTGGTGACGGGCAACTCAGGTTTATGCCCTAGTAAGAACACTGTCATCCAAGTGAAAATATGGCTGTCAAAACTAGGACTCCTTTCCTCCTCTACCCCTTCCCCAACTCCACCTTACTTTTCAGTATTTCAGAGTAATTTTTTTAAATCCTATTTTTTACTTACTGGGGGTGACCCCAAACCAGGAAATTCTTTGTAGCTTGATATAAATGTAAAGATAAATAAATAAATATTGTCTATGTATAAGGTGTTTTTATTCCCTCTGCCCCTTTGTGCCTCTGCTTTCCCAACTGATGATGCTCTTTAGGTTCAAATTTGGACACCCCCCCCAAAGACATGTATTTGTTTCCCAAAATATTATCCTGGGGCCCCTGCATTGAGTTGTTCAGTTCCACTGTATCCCTGAAGGGTTTTTCTCTCCCCCGCCCCCATTTTGGTTGTTGCTGTCTCTGGGGATTGCCCGTCTCCCAAGATACTTGAATGCTGCTTCTTGCTTGTCTTGTTCATCGCTAATATATCTATCTATATTTCTTATGTGCAAATTTAAGAAAAAAAAATATGGGAAGTTGAATGTAAATCGTGTGTATGCGTGTGTATGCGTGCGCGCAAAGAGAAAGAAAAGCAACAAAAAAAGACACTTTTCCTCCATATCCTCAGGAGAGCATTTCCGAGTGCGGGAGATGTTCCTTGCCTCCCTTCGGTCAGTTTGAGGTGAGAACAAATAACCCTACTAAAAGTCAGTCTCTTGACTGCAATCCGAAAGAATAGCATCTACACTCTTTTTTTTCCTCCCCCCCCCTTTATTGCATTTATGTTTGGGGATTTTTTTTGTTTTTTTGGTGTTCATGCTGTGGAGTTTTGTTTTTGTTTTTGTTTTGGTTCAGCCTGCTGTGGAAGGGGTAGAGGTGAGAATTTTTGTCAGCAGAGGTGACCACGAGGGTGTTTTTTTTGTCTGTCTGTTCTTTGTATCTCTCTCTCTCTTTCC
>NW_015170919.1:556351-569658 GCF_001447785.1 Gekko japonicus | reverse complement strand
CCCCTTGCTATGGTTTGTGATAGCTGTGTATTTTGTTCACGTGAACGGACGCCATGCATTGGAGTGCAGTGCCGTGACTTGTCTCATGTCTGTCTGTGGCGGAGTGGTATAAGTAACTTTTTGCTATGACCTGTGAAGGATTTTGAAGCATGTTCCCCCCCTTTTTTTAATTTAGGGGAATTGGGGTGCAGTTTTCTTAAAAATATGTTTGGAGCGGCTTAATGTCAAAAGGAGATTAATTTTCAGCAGGGTTGAAAGGAATACCTGAGTCCCATTGCCTAAGGCTCCTTTTTGGCAACTATCCATTTGGCCAAAGTTTAGGGGATGCCATCTTTTTTTTTACAAAGGCCATCTTTCTCATCACTTTGAGTGTTTCTGTGCATGACCTGTGGTCCCTCCCCCTCTGTTTACAGTGGTCATTGTAACCTGACGTAGGGAATTGTCCAAGCAGGTCAGTAGATTCAGGGACACTGGGAATTGTCCAAGTGAGCCAATAGGTAATAATCACCTTTATCGATTGGCGGGGCAGAGTTGAATTTTTAGAGCCACACAGAAGCTTCAGTGCTGGAGAATGGAGACTTTGAACAGAACTCTTCTGGTATTAGTTTCTCGCTCAGGTCACTTTACAGCGGCAGCTTTGGGCTTTGAACTGAGTCGTAGTTTGATAAACTGAACGCTGGAGTTCTGTGTAATTCCCCTGTCCCTCGATTGTCATTCCATTTAAAGAAAGGAACCCCTCCCCTCCCCTTGTCCTCAAGCAATCCTTTAAAATGCCACTACCGAAACACACAAAACAATCTAGCAAAACCAAACAGATCTGTTACATGCCTTAGGTAAGTAGCTGTGGTTTAACTGATTTTTTAATTTTTAATTTTATTTTTGGGGTTTACCAGCCACGCCAACATCCTGAAAAGAGGAAATCTAGTTCTGGTTAGGATTCTGTAGCATGCGGGGGATGTTCAGACACTGCCGCAGGGAGCCACTAGGCCTTTGCTAATGCTTTTGCATTTCGTTGGCAGGAAATGAAGATCTGTTCGGCGATTATAAACTTGTTCCATCTGATCCCAGCCGCTCCTCAGACTTTGGTCAAACCACTGCTGGAGGTGGTGATGAAAACAGAAAGGGCCATGTTGATAGAGGTAACGTCTGTTTTAGGGGCTCAGTTGCCAGATTAGAGTTGCATGCATCAACATTAACTTTCGGACCCCCTCGTCCCTTTCATACAAAGGTTATTTTTTGTCATTCCCTGCAGGCCGGCAGCCCATTCAGAGAACCGCTCATAAAGTTTCTGACGCGTCATCCTTCCCAGACGGTGGAGCTATTTATGATGGAAGCCACCTTGAATGATCCGCAGTGGAGCAGAATGTTCATGGTAATTTTTTTTGGGGGGGCAACCTTTTAGAGGGCGGTTGCTAATCAGGGCTCTCTTTTTGTGTTTATGGCAGGGGTGTCAAACATAAGGCCCAGGGGCCGGAACCGGCCCGTCCAGGGCTCTTATGTGGCCCACGAGCAACTAGAGCAAGGGAGGGAACAGGAGACTCCGATTGTGGTTTCAGCATGGTGGAACAACCTCATCTGCAGCAGTCAAGCAGTGTGGGAGCGTCTGCCCAGTGCTGCACTGCTGGGTCTCCAGTCCGCCCATATGGGTTTTCCTTTGTACCCCCCTCCCAGCCCTTGGGGCTTTGCAGTGATGATACACCAACTAGGCACTTACTGGCTGCTGTCCTTTATACAGTTTATAACTCCGGTAGCTGGCATTACGTTTTATGGCAACATGGCCTGGCCTGACAAAGTGACAGTTATGTCAGATCTGGCCCTCATAACAAATGAGTTCAACACCACTGGTTTACAGGTTGGTGCAGATGTCATCTGCCCAATCTTATGGTTAAGAGCAGATGCCTTCAGAATTTTGAGGTGGGGTGGTAAGTGCCACCCTGAAATGGCTGCCACTGGAGGCGGAGCCCCACCCCAAAATGGCTGCTACGGGAGGCGGAGCCAAACACAATACCTCTTTCCTTGCTTTGTGAAAGAAGGGGAATAAAAAGAAGGAAAGCATGAAGGGGGATTGGAAATGTTAGGAAGGGTGCTTAATAGTCCATCTCATCCTCCAGTGGCTGCGGCCGCTGCTATTGGATCCATGGACAGCCCTTTCATTTGAACGAGAGCAGCCAATAACTTGCCTTGCAAAGGCCACACCCACTTTCTGAAAAGCTCTGCAGGCGCCAGAGGACGTTCTGGTGGGCACCCATGGGCACCATTTTGGGGAACCCGGGTTAAGAGAGACTTATCTGAATTGCGAAGTCGTCTGGCGAGTTTTCCAAGTTTTGAGGGAGCGGTAGAAACTGTAAACAAAACGGGAAAGATGGCGGCCCAGCAGAGAAAGTTTAAGACGAAACCGGGTGGGCAGAGCCCGAGGCCGGAAGAGGGAACAGATGTCCTCAAACTCCTGGCGGATATGCTTAAGCCGGTGATAGAACAACTCGATGGTATTAACCAGCAATTGACTGTGATTAATAAAAATTTTGCTGCGCAGCAGCTCCAGCTGAATGAAACAGAAAAAAGTGGAGCAGGCGAATGAGAAAATTAAAGAGATAGACACCACAAGCAAGAAGTTGAAGAAAAGGATGGGAGAGGTGGAAACGAGGCAGAATTGCCAAGAGAACCGAGTTTTACAGCTACAGATGGGAAAAGCTAACATGGTTCTCAGGTTTCAGGGGGTTCCTGAAACAGATCGAGAAGATTTGAAGAAGGTGCTCAGTGAACTTATCGCTCCAGTAGTAGGCTTAACAGCGGATGAACTTGTAAACGAAATGAAAGTAGCCTATAGGGCATACTCCAACTACATTAAAAAAAAAAATAGTGTACCTGGAGAAATAGTGGTCAAGTTTGTAAGAAGACAAACTAGGGACACCATTTTAAAAGCAACTTCAGCAACTCCACTGAAATGGGAAATGTAATCATCAAAACGTTAAAAGACATTCCATTTGAAATCAGACAAAAGAGGAAAAACTACAAGGATCTAATTTCTTTTCTTCAAACAAATGGGCTATCGTACAGATGGGCGATTCCGGAAGGTGTCATCTTTAAAATCAACGATAGAAGAGAGAAGATAGACTCCACTTTTAAAGCTAAAGAATTTTTGAGACGACAGCTGGGGGAAGAGGAAGAGTCCAAAAAGGAAGAAATGAAGTTTAGTGTCTCTGTTACCTCGGGAACGGAAGAGGATTCTGCGGCAGAAAAGGGTGCAGGACCTGCCAGAGTGGTATACGATTTTAGAGACAGAAAGCCGAAATAAAGGCAGAAGAACTTGGAAAATGGTCTTTTGAAACAAATAATAAGAAGATGATCAGAGATTTCTCTCATACCAACTAACAAAATAACATATAAATAGCGAATTGTTATAAGCAAGAACTCTACAAGTATATTGTGACATTAACTCTAACAGTACTAACATTTTAACTAACAGTGAAAAGATCTCCTCCTCTTGGGGTTTTAGATTAGTGTGGTTTGCTTTTCTTTCTCCTTAGATGTAGTCCCTTCCCTATTATTTCTTTGTAGTTTTTGTAGTTTTGCAAAATAAAAAATATCCCTCCAGGGATTAAAAAAATAATAATAAATCACTGCCAGAGAGTGTTGTTAAGAGTAACTTTGTCCAGGGGTCTGACAATTAGTGCCTCTGAAGGTAGAGGTTCCCCTCACTCACCATGACTAGTAACCGCTGATAGACGTATCCTCCATGGATCTATCCATTCCCCCTTTAAAGATGTTTATTCCTATGCCATCACTACAGCCTCCGGCAGCGAATTCCACATTTTAATCGCTCTCTGTAAAGTAGTCTTTCCTTTCCTCTGTCCTGAGCCTACTGCCCATCAGCTTCATTGGGTGCCCTCAAGTATTTAGGGAGAGGGAGAAAAAGTTCTCTTTGTCAACTCTCTCCACATCATGCATAATTTAAGCCTCTATCATGTGTCCCCTCCCGTAGTCGTCTCTTTCCTAAACTAAGTCCCAGACTCTGGTATTTCCTCAAGTGCCTGTGTACGGAGTTGAGCGATGCGTGTCGCCAGCGGACTGTTCTCCCTAATCCGTTCTCTTGCCCTCCCCAGAGCTTCTTGAAGCACAAAGACGCGAAACCGCTGCGTGATGTCTTGGCAGCGAATCCAAACCGATTCATCACGTTGCTTTTACCTGGCGGTACCCAAGCTGCAGTCAGACCCGGCTCTCCCAGCACCAGCACCATGCGCCTCGACCTCCAGTTCCAAGCTATCAAGGTATGCCGTTCCCGCTGCTGAATTGGTACACCAGAGAGTCCATCGTCGTTTTGATGATGCATTCATCCCCCCCATTTTTTTAAATTAAATGAAAACAATTAATGTATTCATGAACAGAACAAAGTCCAAACAGGTTGCATCAGCCTAAGTTATTTGCCCGCTGAAGGCTTAATACAATAGAATCCAGTCATACCCTGTATAGGGGGGAGGTCAGGCCCGCAATGGAACTGGCCATCTCTTGCTTCCAGTTCTGCTGCTGCTGCTGCATCATAGCTTGCTTCGCCAGACTCTCACTCACTCAGCCATTTCATGTTTTAATCTGAACTCTGAGCATGAGTTTTCTGTGGTGAATGTCAATAAAATCGAAAGTAGGTTTGCAGCTTACAGATACACACCTGAACAGCCTACTCAGGATTACAGCAGCACAGACGTTTTGATGGAATAATTCAGAGCAAGAGGTGTCTGTTATCAGATACTGTTAAACAAAATATTGCAAGAGTGCTAATGTTTTAAGCATGTTTTTTATTTGTAGTGAAAAAACAAACAACTTTGTGTTTGTGTCCTTTATAAAGTTTATATCTCCGTTCCCTGGCATTGTATTTTATGACACACATGGCCCGGCCCAACAAGGTCTCATTTATGTCAGATCCGGCCCTCATAACAAATGAGTTTGACACCCCTGAGCTGGATTATTTTTGAGATCATTAACTATTTTGAGTCATCGCTCTCAAAAGCAAAGCCAATTTTTATCTTTAACAAAAGAGGGAACTACTGCCTTTTCTGAAAGGAATTTAATTATTGGATACCATGTAGAAACAAATGACGTTTGATAATCTTCACTGCCCTGAGACCATGTGCAATTTCCCCCTGTAATAAACTGCACCCATACCTTTTCGTACCACTCAGTGAGAGAAGGGCCTATTCGATTTCCAATAGTGAGTCTAGCTGCAGCAATCACAATACAAATGGTCTCTTTTTTTGTTTGTTTGTTTCAAAGGAGGAGGATCTGGCCATAATTCCAGTAAAATCAATTCAGAATTGAGGGGAAGCGCCAACTGACGATGCATTCATAAGATCTGTACACGAATTCCTCCATAGCGAATTCAAAATGTATTTTACATTATTTATAGCCTGCCTTTCTCACAGGGATTCAGGATGGATTATGCAGGACAAGTCAGTACAGTCAGTAAAGTGGGACGTTCAGTAAACAGTGCAATAGGATCGTAGAAGTCTGAAACTAGCCAGAAATCTAACAAATAGATCTGATGCATGGCATAAGTATTAATAGGGTGGATTTCTTTGATAGTCTGTCTGTAGCAGCAGAAAAGAGCAAGAGTTCAGTAGCACCTTAAAGACTTAACAAAATTTGTGGCAGGGGAGGAGCTTTCATGAATCACAACTCACTTCTTCAGATTACCTATATCTGAGGAAGTGAGCAGGGACTCAGAAAAGCTCATCCCCTGCCACAAATTTTGTTAAGTCTTTAAGGTGGACTCCTGCTCTTTTCAACTATAAGTGGTAATGTTTAGCATTAAGCAGTAGAAAAATTACATGGTAGGATCCTACTTACAACTAGAGATGTAAAATTTCCTTACCTTTTGAAGCGGGGGGGGGGGGGGGGATATTTTTCTAGGGGAAAACCAGAAGTTGGGAAAAATTGAAATATGTGCAATACTTATTTTCCTATCAGACCAAAATTTTACTACATCAACTGCATCATTTAAAAAACTTATTTAGCATATAAGGCTGCAATGTTTGACTTATTTATGGAATTTAAAAGTTATAAATGCCTTAGTTTTGTACAAGCGAAGTTACAAATATAACCAATACTTGAGAGATGGACCCTATGCTATCTTAGCACGTGTGCCTTAGTTTTTGCTATCTGGTTAGAGAGAACGAAGTTCTCATTGAAATTTTCGCTTTTCTTCTGAAGCTTCGGTGCAGTTTCTTCCCCACCTCCTTCTGATTTTTTTTAATCCCTCCTACAAGATGAGTGAGCTCCTTTTTTAGCCAGTCTGTGGGAAAATGTGTCACAGTGGTTTGAGGGAAGGGTGAAAAGGTCAACCAGAATTCAGGTCAAAAAGACATTAGAGGGCATTAGGTATGCTTCTAGAGGCAGAAATGAATCTTGGATTCAAGAGCTGTACATGTCTACAGCATGCACACCTTGTCTTTAAAAGCATTTCACTCATTTGAAAACAGAAAGTATTTCATAGGAGTTTTTTCAGTACTCCCCAGAATTTCCAGTTTTTCCACTGGAAAAATTGGGGGTGGGGTGGAGGGGGGGGGGAAAGCCTCAGAAAAAAGCCAGGGAAAAATGGCTTTTCTCCCCTGAATGTTCCTATTTTTTTCTCAGGCCTTCACATCTCTACTTATAGCAAGCTAAACACAGTAGTACAGACCGCAATCCCTAATTGTGTATCCAAGTAACTTTGTGAACCGTTTTGTAAAACTGCAAATTGAAGATTCTTTCTGTAGCACTCCGTTGTCCATCAAACTGTATTCCAGTTCTTGTGTATCTTTATTTATCAACATGCCAGGTGTCTTGTGACTGACTACCTTGAAAGTCCTTTTCTTTCGGCTTTACTTTATGTTTCCTTTTGCCGTGTCCCCCCCCCCCCAGTTTTGGTCAGATTTTCATCATGGCATTGAGAGACCAGGATTTATTATTGCTTTTTGCAAGAACCCCTGGAGAGGAAGCCTAAAATCAATATAGGTAACAGACAGTTTTAAGACTATTTATGTTTGAGAGGGTAGCCATGTCGGTCTCCAGTAGAAAAGCTAAATTTGAGTCCAGTAGCACCTTAGAGACCAAAGGGGGGGGGGCAGATTTTCGGGGTACACCCTGACCTGTATAGCCCAGGGAAGCGCAGTCTCAGAAGCTAAGCAGGGCCGATCCTGGCCAAGTATTTGGAGTGGAGACCTCCAGAGAATACCAGGGCTGGGAGGCCAGAGTTGCCAGAGGTCACTGTGACTTCTGGGCACGGGTGCACGCACAATTAAAAAAAAAAAAACACACACCAGATTTTCAAGGTATGAGCTTTCGAGAGTCAAAACTTTTGGCAAAGTTAACATTGATTTAGCCCAATCCAATAACTATCTTGTCTGGTCGTGTTGAGACACAAAGCTTAAAAAGGGCTAGATGGAAGTTGGAATAGAGACTGCTTAAGGATTTCACACACTGGGATATCCCTCTTTGTTTCTTCGGACAGATCATAAGCATCATCGTGAAGAACGACGACTGCTGGCTGGCGAACCAGCATTCCTTAGTGAGCCAGCTGAGGCGAGTGTGGGTCAGCGAAGCTTTTCAGGAAAGGCACCGGAAGGAGAACATGGCAGCCACCAACTGGAAAGAACCCAAGCTGTTGGCTTACTGCTTGTTGAACTACTGCAAGTACGTCAACCTGTGAATTTAATCTAATGTTCACTTTCCTTAGCGGGCGGAAAAGATGACTAAAGGGAGACGTGGGAGACGTTTATAAAATTATGCACAAGGTGGAGAAGTGGAGAACATTTTCTTGATCTCCCATAATTTGAGGGAACCCAAATGAAGCTGATGGGCAATAGATTCAGGATAGACAAAAGGAAGTCCCTTCTTTACTCGGTGAGGGTTTAAACCATGGACATTTGCTGCCAGTGGACATAGTGATAGACAGGAGCATAGGTGGATTTAGAAGGGGATTAGACAGGTTCATGGAGGAGATGTCCCTCAGTGGCAGCTGTTCATAGTGACTATAGGGAACCTCCACAACCGGACTCAGTAAACCTCTGTATCCAAGTGTCAGGAGGGAACATCAGGGGAAGCCCTCAGCCTCTGCTGTAATTGTCAGTGCTTCAGGGCAACTGGTTAGCCATTGTGAGACAGGATGCTGGACTAGATGGACCACTGGTCTGATCCAGCAGGGCTCTTCTGATGTACTTACCAGGGGAAGGCGTCAACCTCTATACTCTGATGTAGGCCCTAACTGGTTGGCCATTGTGTGAGACGGGATGCTGGATTAGATGGACCACTGTTCTGATCCAGCAGGGCTCCTGGTATATTCTTCTCAGATGAAGGCCTCGGCCTCTCTGCCTTGTTGTTGGTCCTCCAGAGGAATTGGTTGGCCACTGCGTGAGAGAGGAGGTTGGATTAGATGGACCAGCAGGTTTGATCCAGCAGGGCTCTTGTTATGTTCTTCTCAAATGGCCTCAGCCTCTATGCCCTGTTTTGGCCCTCCTGATTGGCCACTGTGTGGGAGAGGATGCTGGACTTGATGGACTATTGGTCTGATCCAGCAGGGCTCTTCTGAGGTTCTTATCATGGGAACACCTTGGCCTCTATGCCCTGTTGTTGGCGCTCCAGAGGTACTGGCTGGCCGCTGTCTGGGATGCTGGACTCAATGGACTATTGGTCTGATCCAGCAGGGCTCTTCTGAGGTTCTTATTCTGGTCTTTACTTCATATTTTGTATATATTTGATGGTATATATTTTTACATATTAGCCAATATGTTCTATTTGCATTAGACCTCTGAGGAAGGCCTGTGAAGGCCGAAACGCGTTAGGTCTATTTCATCAGCCTTTGTATTTTTATATTTGTATATGAGGTATGAATGGGCCCTTATTTGTTATTTTAATTTGTGTTTAATAAATACATGTGTATTTTTGTATGTTTCATAATTAGATGTTTAGAGTTGGCCCTCTTCTATTCTTGACTAACCTTGTTCTGAATTCTAGGTTTTAGGTTCAGTTTTTTTTTCCCCCTTTTCCCCTTTTTTGTCCTTGCCTACTTTTTTCTAGACACTTCTTAGCTCCTGTTTGTTTGTTTGTTTGTTTCCCACCCCCCAGGAGAAATTACGGGGACATAGAACTGCTCTTCCAGCTTCTCCGAGCCTTCACTGGCCGTTTCCTCTGCAACATGACTTTCTTGAAGGAATACATGGAAGAGGAGATCCCCAAAAACTACACCATTGCGCAGAAACGGGCGCTGTTCTTCCGGTTCGTCGACTTCAGCGATCCCAACTTCGGAGATGAACTTAAAGCCAAGGTATGGCTAATCTGACAAAGGAGAAAACAGAGGTGGTATTTAGCTTTTGTTTCCTTGGGCCACAGAAATTGCTTGTCTTTGAAATGTCAGCCAGTAATTGCCAAGGCCACTCGTCTGAAAATACTGTGCCTAAGGAGGAGTGGTCACCGGTGAAAGTCATCAGTTCATCAAAGAGTGTTGGAATGTTCCTCGTCAGAGGATATCGGCGACCTTTTTCGCCTGCAACCTCTTCTGCATAGGCGAAATCAAATTTTCGCAGCAGATCCGTAATTGTCCTCGATAACCAATAGTCATGTTCACTTTGTAAATTGGCTAGAGTCATGGGTGGCACGTTCTTAGCCTCATTTTCTTTTTTCCCTCCTGGGTAGGTTTTACAACACGTCCTCAACCCCGCTTTCTTGTACAGCTTCGAAAAGGGGGAAGGGGAACAGCTCCTGGGGCCCCCCAACCCGGAAGGAGACAACCCCGAAAGCATCACCAGCGTGTTCATCACCAAGGTACATTTTTATGCTGCGTTTCTTTTCATTTGATTTTATACTTTGGGGTCACAAAGATTCCTGAATCCGGATTTGTTTTAGAAAAAAAAAGGAATAAAAAGAAAAAAAGATCAGTTGGGGTCGGCTGACCTTATGGGTAAAAAGCCATCTTTATCTCAGCTGCCCTTGATATTTCCAGAATTCAGGTGGAAGGGAATTGAAAACAAATCAGCCAGTATCATAATGCCCCTGTATAAATCAATGGTGCAATCTCATTTGCAGTACTGTGTACAGTTCTGGTCACCACACCTCAAAAAGGATATTATAGCATTGGAAAAAGTGGAGAAAAGGGCAACTAGAATGATAAAAGGGTTGGAACATTTTCCCTATGAAGAAAGGTTAAAGCGCTTGGGGCTGAGGGGGTGACATGATCGAGGTTTATAAGATTATGCGTGGGATAGAGCAGGTAGAGAAAGAAGTCCTTTTCTCCCTTTCTCACAATACAGGAACTTGTGGGCACTCCATGAAATTGCTGAGCAGTCGGGTTAGAAGGGATAAAAGGAAGTACTTCTTCACCCAAAGAGTGATTAACACATGGAATTCATTGCCACAGGAGGTGGCAGTGGCTACAAGTGGGAATTAGATAAGCATATGGAGCAGAGGTCCATCCGTGGCTATTAGCCACAAGGTATAGATAGGGACTCCGGGGCAAGTGATGCTCTGTCTTCTTGGTGCTTGGGGGGGGGCAACAGTGGGAGGGCTTCTAGTGTCCTGGCCCCACTGCTGGTTCTCCTGATATCACCTAGTATTTTTGGCCACTGTGTGACACAGAGTGTTGGACTGGATGGGCCATTGGCCTGATCCAACATTGGCTTCTCTTATGTTCTCATAAACCTTTTTCAAGGCCCCCTCCCATGGGTTCACATGCCAGTTGGGTCTCCCCCATGGATGAGAGGTAAGGATAGAGAAGTAAATTCCCCCCTTTCCTGGCGTTGTTCTCCCCACAGCGAGAAAAGACTGGAGCCTTTGAAAGTCCTCCTTATCAGGTCGCCATGTTCCCTGGAAGTCCACACAGTGAAGATTATTGTTCTGTGGTGGCAGCGGCTGTCAAAGCAGCGTTTTTAAAAATCTGTAAGAGCCCTGACTCTGTGGAGTGCGCAGGACCGGATTGGAGGATCCCATATTAGATCCCTTCCAGTCCAGCTTTCATCCAGGCCATGGCACGGAGATGGCACCGGTTGCCTTCATGGATGATCTCCGAAGACATGTGGACTGAGGTGGGATGGCGGTACTGTTGTTGTCGGACCTGTCGGTTGCGTTCGACATGGTCAACCATCAGTTACTGCTCTAACGCCTTGCCAACACCGGACTTCAGGGGCTTGCCTTCCAATGGCTTGCTTCCTTCCTCCAGGGTTGGGGACAAAGGGTGGTGCTCGGGGAAGAATGGTCCCAAAGGCATCCGCTGATCTGTGGAGTGCCTCAAGGGGCAGTTCTGTCCCTGATGTTGTTTAACATCTACATGCGCCCCCTTGCCCAGATTGCTCAGAGCTATGGACTGGGTTGTCACCAGTATGCCGATGACACCCAGCTATATCTGTTGTTGAGCGGCCAGTCTGACTCTGAGCCAGAAGATCCAGACTGGGCGTTCCAAGCTGTGGCTGGATGGTGTAGGCCGAGCCAGCTGAAACGGACCTGACGAAGACAGAGGTCCTGTGCCTAAGTCGCGGAGGTCCAGGGTTAGGGATCCCGCTCCCGACCTTCCATGGGGTACCGTTGGTACCAGTGCCAGAGATTAGGAGTCTGGGAGTGCTCTTGGGTGCCTCCTTAACAATGGAGCAGCCACTGCCAAGCAGTGCTCCCTCTAAGCTGTGGGGTCTTGTGAGCAAAAATTCTTCTTTGTGAGCCACTGGCATTAAAGTTGTTAGCGAGAAATTGGCTATTGCATAAATTAGTTTGCTCTGGAGCCATACGTCCTGGGCTAAGACAAAAATGTGTGAGCTGGAGGCTAAAAAACTGTGAGCTAGCTCACACTAACTCATCTTAGAGGGAACACTGCTGCCAAGTCAGCCTTTTACCCTCTCTGGCTGATGGCAGTTGGTTCCCTTCCTCGAATGCGGCGACTTGGCAATGGTAATCTATGCATTGGTCACCTCGAGATTAGACTACTGTAATGCTCTCTACATGGGGCTGCCCTTGTCCCAAATTCAGAAGCTGCAGCTGGTACAGAATGCGGGCGGCCAGGCTATTGTTGGGTCTCTGTCTGAGAGAACACATTCAGCTTGCACTGAAAGCATTGCACTGGCTGCCTGTAGCATACCAAATTCACTTCAACTTGCTGGTTCTTACCTATAAAGCCCTTTATGGTCAGGGGCCAGCATACCTTCCCGCACATGTTCCCCAGAGAGCACTGCGTTCTGGGACACAAAACCTCCTAGCCCTCCCTGGCCCTAAAGAAGACAGACTGACCACTACCAGTATGAGAACCTTTTCAGTGGTAGCACCGTGCTGGTGGACACTGGGGCCCTGCAGAACTTATTACAATTCCTCAGGGCCTGAAAGACAGAACTCTTCCACCAGGCATTTGGCCACATTTAACTTCTAGATCATCAGAGCCTTCTTCGGGACTTTCTCCATTGGCTATATCTGTGCTGACTTATTCCTGCTATGGAAAACATTATATTATTGTTTGCCTTGCATAGGGATTTATTGTATAGCACTTTAGATTTTATGTGGTTTTGACCTGTGATAAAAATTTTATGTAAGCAGTTCTGAGCCTGCTTCGGCCGGGGAGAGTGGTGTATAAATCCAATAAATAAACAAACAAATAAAAATAATTCTCCCACTGAAAGGGAGGGGCTTACACAAATCAGCCGATCCCCTGCCCCTGAAGCAAGTCAGAGGAACAAAGTAATTTTGTGACCTCACGCTCCTCTGCTGGAAGGTATGCTGAAGGGCTTGAGAGCCAGTTTGATTATGTGGTTAAGAGTGGCGGACTCTAATCTGGAGAACCAGTTTGATTCCCCACTCCCCCACATGCAGCCAGCTAGGTGACCTTAGGTCAGTCGCAGGTCTCTCAGAGCAGTTCTTGAAAGAACTCTCTCAGCCCCACCCACCTCATAGGGTGTCTCTGTTGTGGGGAGGGGAAGGAAAAGGAGATTGTAAGCTGCTCTGAGACTCCGAGTGAAGGGCGGGGTATAAATCCAAATCTTCTGCTTCTGCTGCTTCTGCTTGGTGAGATGTTTGATTTCCGTCCTTTGCAGAACTGGGTGCCCCTCCCTCTTCAACCCCCCCAACAGCTTTTGTAAGACTCCCCCTGTCCATTTTTTTAATCTATTTATTGATTTTAAGACAAACAAACACATAAGAAGACAGTATATATATATATATATGTTTAGCACTTCGCAATAATCAGATCAGGATTAATAAATTCATTATACATTTACAGTAGTCAAATCTGAATTAATAGGTTAGTTATAACTTCACCATAATATTATATTGTCCTTATCCAATCTTATATCCCGTATTACAAGGCCTTACAA
>NW_015170919.1:550746-556161 GCF_001447785.1 Gekko japonicus | reverse complement strand
TTATTAGTTATTACATTGATGGTAAACATAATCAGCTCCCTTGATGAGTCTATTTAACTATTTTTGTCCTTCTCAAAATGTTAAACACCTATTATATAAATCACATAAGTGTACATGCTGCAGTTCACCTCCAAAAAAGCCTAAACAGTACCTTATGACCTCCTCTCATTCATTCTAGGGAAAATAAAGTATTTTTTAAAGTAAAATAAGACTACCCTTTTATAAGGCAAACATTTCTGCATACTTAAAGGGCTGTTCATTTATGCATGAAAATATCAATTTGTAAGTTAAAAAGCAAACTTTTGAGGTTTCCACATTAACAGCTCATTCTCATTTACAACATCATTCATGTCCATGTTGCGGAACTTCCTGTACCAAAAAGGACAAAACAAATAACATCACACAAAAGTAATTTTTCCAAGAAACTACTAACTTACTGACTATCCCTAATTATACCATCAGCAATTTATAACTTAGCAACTCACCATCCCTCCCCCCCCTGGTTACTGCTAACTATTTTTTTTAACAAAAGCCATTTATAGTCAAGCAAGAAAATGCAAACACATTAATCTTAAAGAAAATTTTTGTCTCTTCCTTCTTTCCCCTCTTTCTGTAGTTTCCTTCTTCCTTTGGATCTCTGCGGTATGTCTCGCATTCTTAAATTCCTGAAATGTCTTTCCATCATCACTTCTTCCATAAATCGAAAGCCTAGTCATCATCCCTTTGTTCTCCTTAGTTTTCTTCATACAGACTTTCCCTCCTCTTTTCCTTTCCCCCCTTTTATTCTTTTTTGCCACCAATACCTCTGATGGCAAGGACTTGTATCCATATCTATTTCTTGAGTCCCTTCTTCCATGAATGCTGGCTGGTTTTCAAACACCTCACTCTTTCTTTCCCAACAACCATCCCTTTCCTCCACAATACTCTGCATATTTTGAATTTGGTTTTCATTTTTATTTGTATCTTGCTTTGCTCTTTGATATTTTTCAACCATGTTATTACAAGCGTCTTTAACAGCTTGAGTAATTTCTTTAATCAGAAAATTTCTAAATTGTTCCATAGTAAGTGTTTCAATTTTTGTTTCTGGATCTAACTCTTCATCACCTTCAGTCAGCTCCATTTTGCCACTCCCGTTTTTCACCATTTTTTGCCTTGTTTATAATTCAACGGTTCACTAATTATTATTTCCAACATGCAATAGCAGTTCAAACATGACAAAAAAAAATTCTCTTACCCCCATCATTCCACTTCAGATCTTGTTTCCAGTTGCTTCCAGGCCACTTTCTTATACTTGAGAATATTTGCTGGGGGTATTAAAATACAAATTTGCCTATTTTTCCTTGTTCATACGTGGATAAGTAGCCTCCTTGTGTTGTGCTGAATACATAAGCTGTAAATCCAAAAAATCTTTAAAAACAAGCCGGATGGTCTCTGCTAGTAGATCATGGCGTCCATGATCTCCCACAAGACGCTTCCGCGTCGGGGCGGTAATGGACATCCCACTGCATTTGCCAAGTGCGGGAGGGGCCGGAACAAAGCCCCCTGCTATCGGACCTCTCTACGGGAAGTCCAACGGAGCTCCCCCCGTCCAGGGGGCTCCCAAAGAAGCGAAAAGAGGTCGGGGATCTCGGAGCAGCCCGAGGTTCCACCCGTCGCGTGCTGTACCGGACTCTCCCTGTCCATTTTAAAAGCAACTTTCTCTGTGTTATGTGGGAGACTCTGTTGGACAAACACACGTCCAACACCTTATATACATAGTTGGCTGCATGGTTCTTTGGATCTTGGCCCCCTAGGGTTAAAAGCTCTTAACGTGAGATCTTATGAACTTTATTAATGTTTTCTCAATTCATCCCCCTTACCCCTGTCCTCGCGTGGGGCTAGGTGCTCGATCCAGAGAAGCAAGCGGACATGCTGGACTCGCTCCGGATTTACCTCCTGCAGTTTGCCACGCTGCTGGTGGAGCACGCCCCGCACCACATTCACGACAACAACAAGAACCGGAACAGCAAGCTGCGACGCCTCATGACCTTCGCCTGGCCGTGCCTGCTCTCCAAGGCGTGTGTGGACCCGGCCTGCAAATACAGTGGGCATTTGATCCTGGCGCACATTATTGCAAAGTTCGCCATCCACAAGAAGATTGTATTGCAGGTATTTGTTCTGTGGCTCCTGAACCTTTTACCGAAAGCCTCCCCTGGACAGTGTTCCCTCTAAGCTGAGTCAGTGTGAGCTAGCTCCCAGTTTTTTAGCCTCCAGCTCACACATCTTTGCCTTAGCTCAGGAAGGATGGCTCCAGAGCAAACTAATTCATGCAACAGCCAAATCGCTAGCTCACACAGAAAGAATTTTTGCCCACAAGACTCCACAGTTTAGAGGGGGCATTGCTCCTGGAGTCGACAATTGGGAGGCCAGAGTGGCGCTTTTGAAGCAAAAATTGCATCCTGCTTGTAAGCGTTTGTGGACTAGAGTCTACTTCTTCCATTCCGTTCATTTATTTAACCATCTGTAATGATTCCATGTTTTGGTGTGTGTGTTCCTTTAAATGTTTAGTTTGATTGCAGTGCTGTAGGGAGACAAGTGTATTTTGATTGGCTGATGACTGAAAGTGCCGGAGGAGGGGTCTCTGAGAGGAATCTGTGTGTGTGTCTTGGGAGAGAGACAAATATGGAAGGATTTTGAAGAGAGTCTGTGTGACTCTTGAGAGTTATGAAGGATTCTGTGTGTGAAGCTTGAAGAGAGAACATAGTCTGTGTGACTATGGAATTCTGAGTTTAATTCTGTGTGAATAAGACCAACAGTTTAGTCTGTGTGACTAAGAGAGTTGATTCTATTCAGTGTGAATAAAACAAAGAAACTAGCCTGTGTGGCTATATATAGGAGTGTATAAGCCTGTCAGAGTGGAGTTCGGAGTTTGAGAGACTGTTTGTGGCACCAAGCTTTGCCAGTTATATTTACAAGTTTCTTTCTTCAGCAACTGTTCAAAGTAACCAGAAACCTATTTTGTTCTTTATTAAATTAATCAATTGTTGTTTAAACTTATTCCAGCAATCAGTACAGTACTTCCTCAGGGCCACATAGTCCTCTGAAGTACCCAGACCCTAGGTCATACTACCAAAAGAGAGAGATTTGGAATTTTAATTCCTGGTGGCAGCAGAAAACTACCAAGTTTATACACTCAGAGAATGTTTAAAGGTAAAACTGTTTCCCCAAATAGCAACAACCTCACAGCATCCAAGATCAGAATTAAAACAAATACGCAATATACCCATTGGGAACATCAAGGCATGCACAGTTAACACAAGCAGATATTAAATATGCTTCTAAGATTTGTAAAATATTTTAGGATTGAATTAGAATAAGTTTTTTTTAAAATTCTCTGCCTTGTTAAAATAGCCCGAGCACAAAATCTTGCCAGCTTGGCAGTAATTTCTTTACAGCAACCTTGCTAGGAGAAGAGCAGAATAAAATTGGTTTGGTCTACCCGGATATGGTGCTATAATTGGGGCAAGTTATTTCCCCTAAATCTCTCGATAGAAATGGCAATGTAGAAAGACAGGCTCGGTTGTCTCTGTCAGACCTGATTGGCATGGACAGAGAAGGTACAGATACCAAGGTTGAGCCTATCTCCCCTCAAGTAGGGCAGAGGAGAGAATTTTATGCCAGGCTAAGGTGAAAGCTCTTCGATGCTTCGGGAATTCCGACGAGAAGAAATAGTTAGGAATCGTAACATTTTGTAATCCGCTTCCCACTGCCGGGGGAGTATGAGATTCTTGGAAGATCTATCTGTAAGGAGGTATCCCATATAACCTCTGTTTAATTATTTCTTTAGCTTCTTTATATCCAAGTTGTAAAAGAGCCGTGTTAGAAAAGTGCAGTAATGATAGCTTGTGTTCGATTGTTGAAGCCCAGTCTGATGGAAAATTACCTAAAAGAACGAGAGGGGCCAGGCCTGGGGGGGAAGGGTCTTCTTAAGACACACCTGTAAAGAGGAACGACATTTAAGAAGAGAGTTTTGGAGGGCAGCCACGTAGGTCTGCGGCAGAGAAGCTAGACGAGTCCAGTCGCACCCTGGAGACCCAAGATAATTTTTGGCATTTAAGCTTTCGAGAGTTAAAGGTGCCAAAGTTTATACCTCCCCAAAATCTTGTTGGTGTTTAAACTGCTGCTGGGTTTCAGTCCAGCTGTTCTACTGCAGATCAACATTTTCTTAAACTTTTCAACTTTGTTAAACTTAAAACACGCTGTTGAGTCTTAACGTTGGTACCGGTACTAGCTACGATCCCCACCACAACCAGGATTTGAAGCCAGGGTCTTCTAGGCAGGTCTGCAAACCCTGGTTGAGAAGGGAGGTGAGAATTTATGGTAGAGGGGAGAGGAAGGAAAAGTTATAGGTTGGTCTCTTAAGATGTTACTGGACTTGGATCTAACGTTTGCGAAGAGCTAGATACGAGTCCTGGAGCCACGGTGGCTCAGAGGTTAAGGCGCTGAGCTGCAGACTGGAAGGTCTGTAGATCGGCAGCTCAAGACCCGAGTGCCGCGTGATGGAGTGAGCTCCCGTCTCCGGTCCCAGCTCCTGCCAACCTAGTCGTTCAAAAGCAAGAAATTCTAAGTAGATAAATAGGCACCGCTTCGGTGGGAAGATAACAGCGTTCCAAGCACCTCGGCATTTAATCATGCTGGCCACATGACCACAGACACGTCTTCAGACAGCGCTGGCTCTTTGGCTTGGAAATGGAAATGAGCACCACCCCCTAGAGTCGGATTTGACTAGCTCTCGAGCAAGGGAAACTTTTACCTTTATCTTTACCTAGATCTAAGTCCAGTAGCAACCTTCAAGACCCAACGAGATTTTGGGAATGTAAGCTTTTGAGAGTCAAAGCCCCCTTTGTCCGATACTGTTTAAGAAGACTGAGACCCACTTCTTCAGATGTTACGAGTAGATCCTTTTGGGTTAAATGTAAAAAAAAAGAAAATCACTTGCCTTGGAAGCACAGGAGCTTTTTCACGGTATCCCCGATTCTCCACATTTCCTGGTTAAGAGAAAATGTCGTTCAAACAAATTGCAAGACTCCAACGGCAACAAAAGAAAGAAATTTTACTTGCAAAAAATAGGAGCACATCTTAGCATGATATATTCATGTTAGGTACATTTAACCTATGTTGAACAGATTAACTTCCAAAAAGGTTATCTTGCGACAGTTTCAAGCCCAGGTAAGAGAGAGAAGAAGAGGGGTCCTAAATAAGATGAACCAGAGAAGGCAAGGAAGGGCCAAAGAGGCTCAGTATATAACCAATGAGAGGCGGGTGGGGCCAACTGGCAAGTGTACGAGAGAGAGAGAGAGAGAGAGAGAGAGAGAGAGAGAGAGAGAGAGAGAGATATTAACCCTCTCCATCCCAGCTCGTCTCGCATGCAGAGAT
>NW_015170919.1:448340-550705 GCF_001447785.1 Gekko japonicus | reverse complement strand
TGGGCGGGGGGGGGGGGGGGGGGGGCAAAAGGGGAAAGCAACCCAACTGGGTCAAGGGGAGCATGAAGAGTAGGAAGTACAGGGTAACATGTAATTATTTAACATTTGGATCCAGTCCAGAAAAGCACAGAGGCTGTTAGCTGACTTTGCTAAGCTACTAATGGGCGGGGAGACCCTGATTGTGCCAAGGTGGATATTGGGTTAGATCTAAGCTAAATGTCTCTATTAGAAGAATACTCCCCCCCCCCCGGCCCTCTACAAAATGCTGTTCTGGTGGGACCAGGGGACTCTGAGGTGTTATGTGTTTCGCGGGGGGTAGTCCTGCAGTGGGAATGGAAAATCGGTGTACATTGTCAATTTAGTCTGGACCTAAAACAATACCTATGCAATAACAACTGTGTTATGTCAAGTTGCGATTGACTCTTGGCGACCCCAGGACCACGGGGGGGGGGGGGGTTGAGACAAGAGATGAGCAGAGGTGGTTTGCCATTGCCTTCCTCTGCATAGTAACCCCGATCTTCCTTGATGGTCTCCCGCCCGTCCAAGTACCAGCCCTGCTTGGTTTCCAGGCTTTGATGAGATCTGGCCAGTCAGGGCTATTCAGGCTTCTATAACTCAATAGCTGTCATGGCCAAGAAATACCAACTACTTGCTTGGCCCTGAGAAAGTCAGTTTGTCTTTGAACAAGAAAAACACAAACAAAACCCAAGAGGCATTTCGTGGAACATCTTCTCAGATAGTAGCTCACCTGCTTGGCATGCAGAAGGTCCCAGGTTCAGCCACCAGTTGAAAAGAACCAGGCAGTAGCTGGTATGAATGACCTTTACCCCAAACCCTAGAGAGCTGCTGACGTTCAGAGGAGACCAGACTGACTTTGATGGACCAAGACTCTAATTCAGTAGAAGGCAGTTTCATTTAGGGAGGGGCCAAGGCTTAGTGATAGAGCCTCCACTTGGCATGCAGGAGGTCCCAAGCTCAGTCCCCAGCATCTCCAGTTAAAAGAACCAGGCAGCAGGTGAGGTGAAAGAACTCTGTCTGAGACCCTGGAGAACTGCAAAGAGGGGCTGTGGCTCAGTGGTGGAGCCTCTGCTTGGCATGCAGAAGGTCCCAGGTTCAATCCTTGGCATCTCCAGTTAAAAGGGGCAGGCAGTAGGTGAGGTGAAAGACCTCTGCCTGAGACTCCTGAGAGCTGTAAAGAGGGGCTGTGGCTCAGTGACAGAGCCTCTCCTCTGCTTGGCATGCAGAAGGTCCCAGATTCAATCCCCAGCATCTCCGGTTAAAAGAACGCGGCAGCAGGTGATGCGAAAGACCTCTGCCTGAGACCCTGGAGAGCCATTGCCAGTCTGAGTAGACAATACTGACCTTGATAGACAAGTTCAGCTGGCCCTGCTTTATTTTCATTGGAAGTTTAAGAGATTGAATAAAGTGCGGAAGTTCACTGGAAGAGCAGCTATTGCGCTAAGAGGTAGATCATTCTTAAGTCAGTTGGAGGTTTGTTCCCCAATAAGGGCGCATTGTGTTGCACTCAAAAGCCAGGTTGGTGTAGTGGTTAAGAGCGGCAGACTCTAATCTGGAGAACCGGTTTTATTCCCCACTCCTTCTCCTCCTCCTCATGAAGCCAGCTGGGTGACCTAGAGTCAGTCACAGTTCTCTCAGAGCTCTTCTCAGCCCCACCTACCTCACAAGGTGTCTGTTGTGGGGAGAGGAAGGGAAGGTGATTGTAAGCCGCTCTGAGACTCTGAGTGAAGGGTGGGATATAAATCCAATCTCCTCCTAGAAGAAAAGGGTGGGAAGTAGACAGGAGGAGCTTGAAGCATTGGGGCGTGGTAACAGATGAAAACAAAGGGGCACTGATGGTCTTAAGAAAGGTGATTAGGTTGAATTTTTGTTCAGGTGAGCTGAGAAGGTTGAAGAGAGCGCTGCAGGCAGGTCAAGTGTTCGAGCAGATAATGGGACCGGTTTCTCCTCCTGTGAAGCACTTCGCTTTTTTAGCTCAGTCTCTTGTCTGTGTTTTGTTTTTCAGGTATTTCACAGCCTCCTGAAGGCCCACGCCATGGAAGCCCGCGCCATCGTCCGGCAAGCGATGGCGATCCTGACGCCAGCTGTGCCCGCCCGTATGGAGGATGGCCACCAGATGCTCACTCACTGGACCAGGAAGATCATCGTGGAGGAGGGTCACACGGTTCCTCAGCTGGTCCACATTTTGCATTTGATTGTCCAGCATTTCAAGGTATTTCGGGGCAGTGAGGGTTTAAAAGCAAGTGAGGGTCAGCGATGTCCTTAAATGGAGGCCGAGCTAGCTGTTGAGTTCCTACCTGGGACAGGGTTGAGCGAAGCCTGAATGCAAGCTGGGTCGGGGGGAGCGGGCTGTCATAACTTTTCAAGATGATGGTGTGCCAGTATTTATTTATTTGTGGCACTTGCAGTTTGGGAGGAAGCTCAGGCTGCTGGATAATCCCCAGACTCCTTTTCACATAACCCCCAACTGCAGTTTAAACCATTCAAAGACAACTTTTTATTTTATTTTGTTTGTTTATTAAATTTCTACCCTGCCCTCCCAGCCTAATGTGTAAAACGCAATCACTTTGGGGCAGATCCCAGGAAAGATCCCTGGTCACTGAGCTGAACCAGATCCTTAGGTCCTGCATTTCCTTCCTTCTGGTTTTAACTCATCTGCAGCACATGGATCGAAGGTGACATCAGCCCCAGGATCAAGTTGAGGATGTAAAAGGGAGAGCTGATATTAAATACAGATCCGTATTAAAAGGACTGCTTCTTCATTTGGTGACGGTGTTCGGTCTTCGTGATCTATCAACATGTGCCACTTGTTCGGTGTAGTGGTTAAGTGGTTAAGAGCCAGTTTGGTGCAGTGGTTAGGTGCGCGGACTCTAATCTGGGAGAACCGAGTTTGATACCCCACTCCTCCACTTGCAGCTGCTGGATGACCTTGGGCAAGCCATAGTCCTGGCACAGCTGTTCTTGAAAAAGAGCAGTTTCTATCAGAGCTCTGTCAGCCCCACCTACCTCACAGGGTGTCTGTTGTGGGGAGGGGGAGGGAAAGGAGACTGTGAACCACTCTGAGACTCCAAGTGAAGGGCGGGGTATAAATCCAATCTCTTCTTCTTCATTAGTGCTACCTCGGGCTCTTCCTCGGCATTTAAAGAGCATGCTCTCCAAAGAACATAATGTGGCACCCTTTAAGTCAAATACCAGGCTAGCCTCGGCCCTGACTCAAACAGCATCAGTCAATAGCCATGCACAGCATGAAACAGCTCAAGTAGGAACCCTTGGAGAGATTCGTAAAAAACGAAGTGCACAAGTCAGAATTTTAACAGTCTATTTCAGCAATTCATTAAGGTGATTTGTGTTGGCTTAAAAAAAGAAAAAGAACCTAGATTGCTGGAGGTTTGGGGCATAATTTTTGCTTGCGTTTAGAATGGTTTGTGGTCCTGATCTGATGTAATGTCCCTAAGCATTTGAAGTCATTTGGGGTCGACTGTATGAATAAGACTATTCTGGTCGATTTGGCCTTTCGGAGTGGAGTCCCCCCCCCCCACTGCCCCAGACTGTTTTGACTGTTACTTAAGTGAGAATGAGAAACTGAAGGTGAAAGCTTTTTGTACTTCGTTGTCCAGAAACACTTAAAATGCAGTACTAAAAACAAGGGAACTTGCATTCCCCTTCATTGTAATGTTACAATTGTATTTGGTTTCTTTATGTGCTCAAAGAAACTGGGTAATAAGTGTGGGCGGACTTAGCATAGTTTGAATGAGGGCTGGTTTGAGAGCGCAGTTTCTTTACCAGAAATTCACTTTTTAAAACACAGCTTTTGATTTCTCTTTTCTCTCAAGAGAGGGAAGGATTCTCTCTTCCATTTCTGTTTGAGGAGAAAGGAATGCACCGTGTTGCAGCTTCCCCACTTGCAGCTGTTTTATGTTACACACCACAGGGGGGAGCATTAGCAGAGGATGGTGGGAAGGTTTGGGAAGACAGCACTGGCCTCTGAGCATCTACAGAGTGAAATTTGGCAGAACCTCCCCTTCTGCTCCCTCTCTTTTTCTCGAATCAAAATGGAACTGATGAAACACTGATTCCAAATTCCCAAAAAGAGGAAAAGAAAAGGATTGTTGGATTTCAGGGAGAAATTGGGTAAAGAGGAACTAAGAGAATTTTGTAAACAACCATTGTGTGAATAGAGAGGGTAGAGCTGGATAATTTCTGACCCTTCCAGCTTCATGCCCCCCCCCCCCCAATCCAGGTGGGCCGAAACAACCTTAGGATTCTGCTGACTCCCATATATTTGGGAGAGGCTGTGGCTCGGGAGAAGAGCCTGTAACCCAGATTCAATCCCCGGCATCTCCAGTTAAAAGGACCAGGCAGTAGATGATGCAAAAGACCTCTGCCTGAGACCCTGGAAAGGCGCTGTCTGTCTAAGTAGACAGTGTTGACCTTGTGTTGTCGAAGGCTTTCATGGCCGGAGTTCATTAGCTGTTGTACATTTTCCGGGTTGTGTGGCTGTGGTCTTGGCATTGTAGGACCTGACGTTTCGCCAGTAGCTGTGACTGGCATCCTCAGAGGTATAGCACAGAAAGGTGGAGTACCCTCTGTGTCAAGGTGAGAAGAAAAATGGTAGGCAGGTCATTTATATCTACTCAGGAAGGTGGGGTAGGGCTGAGTCATTATCTTGTAGGAGTTCCCCAGGCTGTGAAACATGCTAAGGAGGAGCTTTCCTGAGGAGGTTCTTTTGCATATGGATTGGCTGTTGAAATTCTAATCTTATCTGTAGTGCTGTTGTAAGACATAGGGCATTTTGTGTTTTTCATGCCCTATTTATTTTCAAATTCTCTTCTTTCCTGTTGAAATTGTGTTTATGTTTATGAATTTCAATGGCTTCCCTATGTAATCTGGCATGGTAATTGGATGTGATCGTCTTCGTGGTCTCTGTGCTTCACACCAATGGGATCTAGTGCGCCTGCGCTGGATCTGCCGGTGCTGTAGCAAGCTCTTTTAAAGGATTTTCGCGCCCAGCCCCTCCGGGCATGCGCAGGAGCCCCACCTAAGATTTGCTATTGGTCACCACCACTACCAGTACACGGCTCTTCCTTTCGGCCTCTCCAGCGCCCCACGGGTATTTACAAAAACGATGATCGTTGTTGCAGCCTTCCTACAATTGAGAGGGATATATGTCTACCCGTACATAGACGATTGGCTGCTGGTGGCTTCATCACGACAGGTACTGCTCGCCAATGTCGAAGAAGCTCTGTCCCTTCTGGCCACGCTTGGCCTCATGGTCAATCACCCAAAGTCCCAATTGCGTCCACTGCAGCGGATTCAATACATCAGTGCCATCCTGGATTCCACCTCGTGCATGGCTTGCCTACCTCAGGACAGGGCCACAGATATCATCACTCTGGCCAACCTGGTGCGTACCCAACTGTCAACTACGGCCTTCCAGGTCCAGCAGTTGCTTGGTCTTATGGCATCCACAACGGCAGTCCTCGTCTTTGCGAAGCTCAGGATGCGCCCGCTGCAACTGTGGTTCCTCCGCAATTACGACTTGACGATGAACCCACACAAGGTCGTGCTGTCTCCTCCTTCCGTAGTGCTGGATTCCTTGGTTGGTGGACCCTGCCGTCCAATCTGCTTCACGGGGGCCCCTTCCACTCTCCGTCTCCAGAGATTACGGTAGCGACAGATGCTTCCTTGCAGGGATGGGGAGCTCACTCCATGGACATCTCCATTGGAGACATGTGGGACAACCGTACTGGTCGTCGTCACATCAACTATCTAGAGCTGATGGCCATAAGACACGCTGTTACCAGTTTCCGCCCAATACTTGCCGGAAAATGTGTCACTATCCTAACAGACAACACAACTGCTCTGTCATACGTCAACAGACAGGGAGGCACAGTATCGGTGCGCCTCTGCAATCTCGCCATCGCCCTGTGGGACTTCTGTATCGCCCACGATATAATCCTCATCGCTGTTCACATTCCGGGACATCTGAACACGGAAGCGGACCAACTCAGCCGCTCGGGACTCAGCCTGCACGAATGGGGACTAAACCCCATTCTTCCTCAGGTGGGGGACTTCCCTAGTGGACATCTTTGCGACCAGGGACAACACCAAATGTCAACGTTTCTGCAGTTGAGGAGGCAGCGACCCCCTATCTCTCAGGGACGGCCTCCTTTACCCATGGTCCACTTCACTCCTCTACATGTTTTCCCCCCGCCACTACTCCTCAGAGTTGTCAGGAAGATTCTCGAGGAAAACGCAGACGTCATCCTTATAGCGCCTTGGTGGCCAAGGCAGCCGTGGTTCTCCACGGTCCTGGAACTGTCGGCCGGAATGTATCACCAATTCCCACCGTCTCCAGACTTGCTCCAGCTGTCTTAGTCGCCTGTGCTCCACCACAATCTTCCGCAGCTAAAGCTGACTGCGTGGCAGATACAGGCCTGGCGTTCTCGTCTCGTGTGATTGAGGTCCTCATGAACTCTCGGAAAGCATCCACACGTAAGTCGTACGATTACAAGTGGAAATGCTTCTGTTCCCTTTTGGACACGTGACACCTTTACAGCCACGACTGCTGGCCTCAATAAGGTTTTTACTTTTATCCTATCCCTAGCTGACTCGGGACTTACCCACTCCTCGTTGAAAGTTTATTTGGCCGCTTTATCGGAGTTTCATGTTCATATAGATGGGTACACTCTGTTTTCTCATCCGGTTACCAAACGTTTCCTAAAACGTTTACTACGTTTATACCCTCCAGTCAAAGCTCCAATCGCTTTATGGGACCTTCCCTTGGTCTTGCGCCAGTTGACAAGACGGCCCTTCGAACCACTCGCAACCTGTCAATTGAAGCTCCTGGCGTGGAAGATGGCATTCCTCATTGCCATTACCTCGGCCAGGCGAGTGGGTGAACTCCTGGCGTTCAGGCACGACTCACCTTATCTATCCTTCCTCCCGGATGGGGTCCGTCTGGTGCCAGACATCTCTTTTTTACCCAAGGTGGTATCCGAATTCCATTTGCGGTCTGAAGTTTATCTCCCTGATTTCTATCCTGATCTGAAATCACAGGAAGAGAGGCTAATGCATGCTTTGGATGTGAAGCGGACCCTCCTTTTTTATCTAAATAGGACGCGCTCCACCAGACAAACGTCACAGCTTTTTGTCACATATGCTACACCTCGTGTGGGCACTCCAATCACAGCCCAACGTCTATCCAAGTGGATCGTAGGTCTAATACAACTATGCTACCTACTGGCGAAACAGCAGGCTCATTCCACCAGGGCTGTCGCGACATCCACTGCATTTCTGAAGGGAGTCCAGCTGCAAGACATTTGCAAAGCCGCAACCTGGGCCACGCCTAATACCTTCATCAGGCACTACGCCCTAGACATCCGCAAAACGACCGGTGACAATATGGGACGTCAGATTTTATCATCGGCTAAGCAGTAAACACCTGACAGCACCCACCTCCAGGTAGGCTACTGCTCGCTAATCTCCCATTGGTGTGAAGCACAGAGACCACGAAGAAGATAAACAGGTTGCTTACCAGTAACTGGTGATCTTTGAGTGGTCATCTGTGCATTCACACCACCCGCCCTCCTGCCCCACTGCTGTCTTCTTCTACCTGTTTTATTAGGAGTTGATACGCGGTGGTTTGTAGGAACTGGCGGGATGTCCGCGCCCGTCCCTCTGGGCATGTGCAGTGGGGCTCCTGCGCATGCCCGGAGGGGCTGGGCGCGAAAATCCTTTAAAAGAGCTTGCTACATCACCGGCAGATCCAGCGCAGCTGCACTAGATCCCATTGGTGTGAATGCACAGATGAAAACTCGAAGATCATCAGTTACTGGTAAGCAACCTGTTTTTGTCTGGCCTTTCAGTGTCTTGGAACAAAATACTGTGTCCTGTTTGAGTTAGGCTATGTTCAGCCACTGCTGATTTTTCAGGTTGCCTAAGTCTGCAGTGTCTTTCTTGTTCTTTTATTCTTGTCTGAATTACCAAAGATAATAGAAGCAACTGAGGAAAAACAGTCTCCCACATGAAAAGGATTTTTGCCATATATCAAAGGAATCACTGATCAAATGGAAAAACTTATGAAAAAACACAACCTACAAACAGTATTCAGACCCACCAGAAAAATACATCAGATGCTACGATCGGCAAAAGACAGAAGGGACCCCCTCACTTCTGCAGGTGTATACCGCATACCATGCATTTGTGGACAGGTCTACATCAGGACCACACAGTGTAGCGTTCAATCCATATACAAAAGAACCTCCTCAGGAAAGCTCCTCCATTAGCATGTTCACAGCCTGGGGAACTCCTACAAGATAATGACTCAGCCCTACCCCATCTTCCTGAGTAGATATAAATTACCTGCCTACCATTTTTCTTCTCACCTTGACACAGAGAGTACTCCATCTTTCTGTGCTATACCGCTGAGGATGCCAGTCACAGCTGCTGGTGAAACGTCAGGTCCTACAATGCCAAGACCACGGCCACACAACCTGGAAGATCTACAACAGCTTAGTGTTGATCTTGATGGACCGATGGTCTGATTCAGTACAAGGCAGTGTAAGCTTCCTCTGCCTAGGTGCTGTTTGTACGTGAAGCCGCGTTGTATAGAATCAGACCATTGGCCTATCAAGGTCAGTCTCGTGTACTCTGATTGGCAGTGGCTCTCTGGGTTCTTGGGCCCAAAAGTGACAGTGGGAACCAGAAGGGGATGAAGGTTTGGCCCTTCTGGCCAGACTGTGGTTGCATTTGAACCATTTCTGTCATGTCATAAATGCTGGGGGAATGGGGGCGCACAACATTTTGTGATCATCTGAAAAAAATGTTTACTAGCCTGCTGCAAGAATCTGGTAGCTCACTGTCCCTTCTGTGCTGTGCTTTAAACCCTGAAAAAGTGAGCAGGACCTGGCTAACTAGGAGATGCAGGCTCCAGGCAGCTCCTGAGTTTGATCGATGTTATTTGCATTCTAGCCGCAGGCAGTGCTTTGAGCCAGGGGTCCCCAAAGAGCTCCTTAGCACGCCTTGACACCTTTCCTGGTGCCCGCCAAGTGTTTTTAGAAAGCGGACAGAGCCAGGCGGGGTTTTGCCCAGCAGAGCTTCTGATGGACCACTGGAGAGCCGATCGGCTGTGCAGATTAAAAGGCATCCAGTCAAATAGGGCTTATGTCTGAAATACTGAAGAGTTGCTACCACAGTTATATGTAAGCTTGCTCCCCAAAGTTTGGTGTAGTGGTCAAGTGTGCGGATTCTAATCCGGGAGAACCGGGTTTAATTCCCCACTCCTCCACTTGCACCTGCTGGATGACAAAGCCATAGTTCTGTCAGAGCTGTTCTCTCAAGGACAGTTCTGGAAAGAGCTCTCTCAGCCCCACCTTCCTCACAGGGTGTCTGTTGTGGGGAGGGGAAGGCAAAGGAGTTTATAAACTGCTGAGACTCCGAGTGAAGGGCGGGATATAAATCCAATCTCCTCCTCCTCCTCCTCCTCCTTCTTCATCTCCCGTGGCAGCCATTTTGTTTTTTTGCCCCAGCCCAGAGTAAAAATTGCAGAAGTGCCTGTGGGCTCAAAGAGCTTGGGGACCCCTGCTTTCGCAGGGGCAAGGCAAAGTTTCAAGCTACCACACTCTTTTTGGACAGTGAGTCTTCAGAGGACGCACAGTGCTTTAGAACTGTGGTTCCCAATCTTTTTGGTATGGGGACCCATAAATCCAAATTTACTTGATATAATGACTCAATCCAGGGTTGGCCCAAGGCATTTTTAGCACCCTAGGCAAACTATGGCCTTGGCACTCATATAGTTCAGCATGTCATATTTTTACAGTGATTTTTGAGAAACCAAGAAACACACAAAAGGCCAAGCTGCCTACCCCCACTATGAACCCCAAGCAAGTGGCATTCCGACATACACAGCCTTTACACATGGAGGCGAAATTCCAACCTCTGATCACCATCTCCTTCTCCGTTACTCTCTCTAATTCTCCCTAAGATTCTAAGAAACTCACTCTAGTAACCATCAGGACATGTTTTATTTGATCTACATATAAATGCAGTGAAGAAAACGACAACAACTAATGTATGCCATGGAAGATACTACTTCCAGGGTCAGATCTTGTTTTGCAAATGTTTGGGACTCTGACCAGGGGCTCCAGGTTCACAGAAATCCCAAGGGAATGATTTTTACAATCCAAGTTTGCATATGAGGAGATTTTAATAAGCAGTGATCAAGCGTACAGAATTCGCAAGCTAAGCTCCCATCCGCTGGGTCTGGAATGCACACACGTACAGCGATACTTAACAAGAACTTGAGATGAGATGCATAGCCAAAACTGAGCATCTTATACCTAAATTGCCGGCTACAAGTCAAAAAATCATTAAGCTATCAAGCACTAGGATGTGCCGGGCCATCTCGCACCTGGCGTCTAGGGGTTAGAGGAAGCATATCAGGCTTCCTAGATTAGAGCTGCTAACAAGCATGAGAGAGAAGAACGTTCTCTTGGGAGTGACCTGACGGCCGTCCCCCCACACAGCGCGGGGTGACAAAAGGTCAGGCACTAGCCTGTAACAAAGATGGAGTCACAGAGGCTATGCACCAAAATGCAAAAGAGAGCCATGGAAAAAACAGGGTTGGACGTTAGGGGGGTCTGGCCCATGACCCACTTTCAGAGGTTTTGCAACCCACAAGTTGGGAAACACTGCTTTAGAATGCTTGCAGTAACAGTGGATCTTTTAATAAACATCGTAAACCAAGATCATGGAGGCAATGGTGCTAAATAGAATCATAAAGTTGGAAGAGACCTCCAGGGTCATCTGGTTCAACCCCCTGCACAATACAGGAAATTCACAAACACCTCCCCCTCACATCCCCAGTGACTCCTGTTCCACGCCCAGAAGATGATAAAAAAACCTCCAGGATCTCCAGCCAAACTGGTCTGGAGAAAAATTGCTTCCTGACCAGTGTTCCCTCTAAGCTGAGTTAGTGTGAGCTAGCTCATAGTTTCTTAGCCTCCACCTCATGGATTTTTGTCTCCGCTCAGGAAGGATGGCTCCAGGGCACACTAATTTATGCCGAAGCCAAATCACTTGCTCACAACTTTAATGCCAGTAGCTCACAAAGTAGAATGTTTGCTCACAAGACTCCACAGCTTAGAGGGAGCAATCTTCCTGACCCCAATGCCTCACTCAATACATCACTAACCTTTGGAAAAAAAATATCCCTCCACAGGTTTACTTTCCGGTGAGGCACCATTTAGTCCAGCACATGGTGAGCGCCATGCAGAGACTGGGTTTCACCCCCAGTGTGACCATTGAGCAGAGAAAACTGGCTGTCGACCTGGCGGAAGTGGTGATCAAGTGGGAACTGCAGCGCATTAAAGATCAGCAGGTACAAAGCGGTGTCCGCCGTGTAACATTCTCAGGGTGATTCTGCACGAGACCTTAAATCCTAGTTGAACCTTGTCCCTGAATTTACATTCTACACGACACTTGAGTTCACCCCTGTAATTATCTCAGGGTATTTTTTGTTTCCACATTACGTGTGTGCTGTTATAACCAGGGATAAATGCAAGGTATTGTGTTGCAAATTGAACTCTGATAAAACCAGGTATGAGATCCAAGTGCGGAAAGGAACTCAGTGTTTCTCCACAAAACCTAGATTACATTCTGTCCCCTTGGACTTCTTTTGTTTGCCTGAGTGCCTATCTGCGGGTGCCTTGTTTTCCAGCCGGATTCGGATATGGACCAGGGGGCAGGCGGGGAAGGAGCAAGTTCGTCCTCCTCTTCCGTCAAGAGGGGCCTGTCTGTCGATTCTGGACAAGAAGTGAAGCGTTTCAGAACTGCCACGGGAGCAATAAGCGCGGTAAGAAATGTTGGCCTTTTAAAGAGCTAATCGTGTTAAGCGTTTCCTATTCATAGCTTAAAAAATGAAACAACAGTGCTGAAACCAAGCTTCGCTATCCGTTCTGTGCTCTCAGGTGTTTGGACGCAGCCAGTCGCTGCCGGGGGCGGACGCGCTCCTCTCGAAGCCCATCGACAAACAACACACAGATACGGTTGTCAACTTCCTCATTAGAATTGCTTGCCAGGTACTGTGTGCCTCTGGGACAAATGTGGTAAGGCTTCGTTAGTATCCAAAAGTCAACCTTGCCGCCCCCGTCGCAAAAGACAGCCACAATGTTTTAGATGGCCCCGGGGTAGATGGGGGGGGGAGGAAAATCCTGAGGATAAGGACCAAATCCCCTCTTATCCTTGAGGATTTTTTAAATAAACAGTGCACGGGTGTGGTTATGGGACATAGTTACAGGCATTTGAGGTAAGGGCACGGTTACGGGTGTTAGAGGTAGGGGCATAGTTACAGGTGCAGAGGTAGGGGCACAGCTATGGGTGTTAGAGGTAGGGGCACAGTTGTGGGTGTTAGAGGTAGAGGCATGGTTGTGGGTGTTAGAGGTAGGGGCACAGTTATGGGTGTTAGAGGTAGGGGCATGTTAGGATGTTAGAGGTAGGGTCACAGTTGTTGGTATTAGAGGTAGGGGCACAGTTACGGGTGTTAGAGGTACAGGCACGGTTGCGGGTGTTAGAGGTAGGGGCACGTTGTGGGTGTTAGAGGTAGGGGCATGGTTGCATGTGTTAGAAGTAGGGGCACGGTTACGGGTGTTAGAGGTAGGGGCACAGTTACAGGTGCTAGAGGTAGGGCACAGCTATGGGTGTTAGAGGTAGGGGCACAGTTGCAGGTGTTAGAGGTAGGGGCACAGCTATGGGTGTTAGAGGTAGGGGCACAGTTGTGGGTGTTAGAGGTAGAGGCATGGTTGCGGGTGTTAGAGGTAGGGGCACAGTTATGGGTGTTAGAGGTAGGGGCACGGTTGCGGGTGTTAGAGGTAGGGGCACGGTTGTGCGTATTAGAGATAGGGGCACGGTTGCATGTGTTAGAAGTAGGGGCATGGTTGCATGTGTTAGAAGTAGGGGCACAGTTACGGGTGTTAGAGGTAGGGGCATAGTTAGGTGATGCAGAACGCAGTAGGGGTGCCCAAGAGGTTGGCTCAGAAACGGTTAGGCTGGGGAATGTGATGGGAGAAATGTTTATACGGGAGGAGTATTGATCGGGAAGACGGGCTTTTGGTCCATCTGGGACACTTGTGGTGAGAGAGGAATGGCTAGTGTGTAATGGGAGTGTGTTTTAAGAGGGTAAATACTTGCCAGGAATGCACAACATTAAAACTTTGGGCATGGCTGGTATTGAGGTTTCCCTAAGAGACACTATGAAATGATCTTTGGGACAGGCACTCTTTTCTTACCCACTAGCTCCTGGAATCACTCCCATCCAGAACTAGCTCTTCCTCTTTTTCCGGGACCTTTCTTGCCTTGCTTTTTTTCCATCGCACCTGCCCTTCATTGCTTTCTCTGAGCCCTTTCCGCAGAAGGTAGAACAAACGTTCTTGTTTGCCCAGGGAGGTACGACAGCATTAAAATATTAACAACTTCTGAAACATTGCGGTGATAAATGTCCGCTGCTTGGTAATTATTCTGGTTAATTGCTAGGTAAATGACAACTCCAACACGGCCGGTTCTCCTGGAGAACTGCTCTCCCGCCGCTGCGTTAACCTTCTGAAGACGGCCTTACGACCAGATATGTGGCCAAAATCGGAGCTCAAACTGCAGTGGTTTGATAAGCTTCTGATGACTGTGGTAAGTGACGTTGCAGCTCTCATGCACGTTTAGACATCAGTAAGGTACAATATAATTAAATGCTTAATAAAGCGCCCTGGGTGCCCCAGGAGTTGGCATCTTCACATCAAAAGGTATTGATTCGTTGCCAAAATACGAACAACCTTGGTTTTTTGTGTGCGCGCCGAAGTCCGCAGCGGGGTGTCAACTGCAGAGAACTCGGAATCTTCACGTTGGCCTCTTTTAATTGGCAATTTAACGCAGTGTCACGACTTGGCAAATGCTCGGCTAACGGGAATTGATTTACAGTCTCGAATAATTACGTTCGTCCTTGTTCTTGACATCAGGATTAGGGTTGTTGTTTTTTTTTAAAAAAAGTCAGCTGCCCAGAATTGGAAATGAACACCGGTCGCTCTTTTTTGTGCTGAGCATAGGTCGTATTTAATGCAAGCGTTAACGTTTTTAGAGCTCACAGAAGACTGTGCGATGAGGCAAGTGGGAGGTCCTGGATTCCAGTCTGGCATGGGCAGCGGGCTGTGTGGTCGGCCTGTTTCTTTCAAGTCTTTTGAGTTAGGCTCTTGGTCTGTCGGGGTCTGTATTCTTTACTGCGGCCAGCAGTGGTTCTGCAGGGTTTCAGGCAGAAGTCTTTCACATCACCTACTTCCTCATTCTTTTAAGTGGAGATGCCAGGGATCGAACCGGGGACCTACTGCATACTGAGTGGATGCTCTGCTGCTGAGTGGTAGCCCCTGTCCAGCAGGGTCTTTGAACCCATGTGTTCTTCTGCCCTCTGGGGTGAGCTGCCAGGGCTGCTGGCAGGAGTGTCCCCTGGGCTGTGAAACGTTGCTGGCCAGGGGTCTTCAGCCAAGAGGAAACTGGATAAACATGGAGCAGAGGTCCATCAGTGGCTATTAGCCACAAGGTATAGATAGGAACTCTCAGGCTGGGGCAAGTGATGCTCTGTATTCTTGGTGCTGGGGGGGGGGCAACAGTGGGAGGGCTTCTAGTGTCCTGGCCCCACTGCTGGACCTCCTGATGGCACCTGGTATTTTTGGCTACTGTGTGACAGAGTGCTGGACTGGATGGGCCATTGGCCTGATCCAACATTGGCTTCTCTTAGGTTCTTACGTTCTGTGTGGATCGTTAAAGAAGTAGATGAAATTTTCCAAGTTGGAAGGGTAGATGGGAAGGGTTCCCAGTATACAAAGGGAATGACAGACAGGTATTCTTTATGGGGACTGACGGGCTTCTTGGAAATGGTTTAGAGCATGGTTCCCCAACGTGGAGCCCGTGGGCACCAATGCACCCCTCAACACTTTTTGTGAGAGCCAGTGTGGTGTAGTAGTTAAAGAGTGGTGGCTTCTAATCTGGAGAGCCAGGCTTGATTCCCCACTCCTCCACATGCAGCCAGCTGGATGACCTTGGGTCAGTCACAGTTCTCTCAGAGCTGTTCTTTCAGCCCCACCTACCTCACAGGATGTCTGTGGTGGGGGGAGGAAGGAAAGGCTGTTGTAAGCTGCTCCAAGTCTCTGAGTGAAGGGTGGGATATAAATCCAACTCTTCTTCCTCCTCCTCTTCTTGTTTTTCTTCTTCCTCTTCTCCTTCTCCCATTTAGATGATAGGGTCCCAGGTTCAATCTCTGGCATCTCTAGCTAAAAGGATCAGGTGGCAGGAGGTATGAAAGACCTATGCCTGTGACCATGATAGATAGATAAGCAAATCCTAGATCTGGATGGATGGATGGATGGATAGATTTTTTTATTTTTTTTTAAAGCACCACCCAACATGCACTTCTGGCTAAAAGGGAAAGCTGTAGCTGACCATGCTTGTCTATGGATTCAGGGTTTGATCACTGTAGTCTTGACAACTCTGTGGTGAAAATGCAGAGTGGGGTCACACTAGGTTTGGTATCTCCGTGGTGAAAATGCAGAGTGGGATCATTCTAGGCTTGGCAACTCTGTAGTGAAAATGCAGAGCACCCTACGATTATCTATGTAGCACATTGGAATTTAGAGCGGGGGGGAAACAAAACACTTCAGCATGAGACCAGAGCTGTCAATAAGGATTTGCGAATGGTGTGTGATTCTGGACTTTCTATCCTGCTGGTGTTTCCAGATCTCAAGGGATCTCTGGGACATTTTCCTCTCTACTTGCTCGGTTTCCTTCCGCCTTGGGTCCTGTTTTCTTCTGACTGGCTTGCTCCTCATCCCAGGGGGGGAGGGGGGGAGGCATTTCTGCCCCGTACGTATGGGGGGGGAATGGCTCTTGATCCTCAAAAGGCAAATTTTGAGGGATCCCTGCAGGGATATCCGGTCGCTTAGACGTGCAACAAATCGTTATAGCCGAGTCCCCCAGAGGCAGGTGACCTCAGCACGACGTTTCCATGGGAGGTGGGGGTCGCCTTTGGCCTCCACGCCCCACTTGTGTGGGTCTCTCCATGGTGTCCGGTTGACCACCGTGGGGAAACGGGATGCTGATCAAGATGGTTGATTCGGTCTGGTCCAGCAAGGTTCATCTTGTTTAAATTTTCTTTCACCTTTCTAAACCATTCCCTCCCCCCTTCAGTTCTCATTGCAAAGATACCGATTTTTGCAGCAGGTAAACCCACCTGCATTTGTGGACGTTAAAAGGGCCATACCATGCCACTTTCCTTCCCCTAACCAGTGGTACTATGCCAGTAAACTTTGGCGTGAATTCTACCCCTATTCTGTCAAAGTCTTATTAATTAAAATATTTATACCCCGCCTTTCCGTTTGGCTCGGCTTTAAAGTCTTCCCCATCCAAGAAGCCTTCTTTCCACTCAAGTGGCCCACCGGTTGTTGTTTCTTCCCCTGACCAAAATAATAAAATCGATGTAAAAATGATACCAGTTTTCTGCGTAAAATCAGCGTTAAAAAAATAGAAACAAAACAGAGTCTGGCAAAGAAAATGGTGGACTAAAAACACAGCCAAAACCTGTATTATTGATTGATTGATTGATTGATTGATTTGATCTGATCTGATCTGATCTGATCTGGTTTGTATCCCGCCCTCCCCACATAGCAGGCTCAGCGTGGCTTCCATCATATACAAAATACAAATGTACAAATTAAAACAGTTAAAACTCCAATAAAATACAATAATACTCCTATTGTACAGATTGAGTCAAGTATCACAAGTACAATCTGTTATGAATTGAGGTCCGTTGATGATAAAGCAAAAATGACCTGCTGAGGGGAGGCCTAATTTGGGGGGGGGGGTGCCCGCCACTTCAACTAAAGGTGGAAGAGCTCCGTCTCGCAGGCCCTGCAGAACTGCAAAAAGTCCCGCAGGTCCCTGATCTCCTGTGGGAGCTCATTTCACCAGGTAGGGGCCACGGCTGAAATAGCCCTGGCCCTCATCGAGGCAGTATGGAAGTCCTTGGGGCCACGGACCAACAGACGATGTTGATTGGCAGATCGTAAAGCCCTTTGGGGCTCACAGAGGGAGAGGCAGTCTCATATATATACTGTCAGACTCCTGCAGCAATCAGTTCCCAACAGCTTTCATTCAAAGAAGTAACGTTTATTGAGAAATTGAGAGTATGCAAATATCTTAACCATTCCGTGGTAGAACTAAATAAAAGCATGCAAAGCAAACAGTTATACATTATTCAAGGAGACCCCCTGATGGCCCAGGGCCAATCATGGGCCAGGTAGAAGCCCACCAAAGTAACAGGCTCCAGTTCCCAGGAGAAATACTACACCAGGCACTGAAGGTCAAGCAGAGATAATGGAAACATAGAAGACACAGCAGAATCGAAAGTTAACATTCCAGAGCCACCCCACTCCCATGGCAGCCAGGGCCCAAGAGAGGCCTAGCTGACATATACAGGAAATACTTAGCTGCATGGGGGGTGTCACTGGCAGCTGGACGCAAAGTCACAAAATGTACAGTTTGATTTTATGCTCCCAGTCCCACGACAGTCTGCAGAGTTTGCGTGGCTATCCAAGAGCATCTGGCCAAACAGTGGAAATGGGGAGGGGTTGCAGCTCCGCAGTCAAGCATCTGCCATGATTCATTCTCTGGCGACAAATGCTTAGCTGTATCCCCTGAACAGAATCACTGCTCTGCTATACCAGCAGAGCTGATAGTTAACTCAATAGCTGTCGTGTTCTTTTCTCTTTCCCCCCTTCCATTTCTGCCTTTGCTCTCTCCCCCCCCCATGTTTACCGCCTTTACGTATCAACCTCAGTTTGCTCCATAATTCAACGAGAAAGCGCTCCTATTAAAATTCCACGCTTGGCAACAAACGTTCCCCGCGCGGGGAAGATCAAGCAGAATTACTTAGCAAGTGACTTGTGCTCGCGCCTGTCTTCTGGCTCGCAAATGAAAATGATATTATGCCGCGTTGCAAAGAATTATCTTTGGCCTCCCGTCCCCCCCCCCACACTGAATAATTGAATGCAAATCTATTATTCTGGCGCTTGTCGAGAGGCCCCAGAGCTGTGTGGCAAAAGGAACGGCAGGCTCGGGGAGAACCGAACAAGATGGTACGCTTCTGCTCCACTGAAAGGGAGATCTCTCCCCTAACCCTTCCCCGGATGATTTTGTATGGAAACTCAGGAGCTGAGATGTACAAGTGTCAGAAGTAAACATGAGAACTACAGTGTGGGTATCTTTTGTGCCTCGTTCAGAACTGTTAGGCTCTTTGGGCTCAGAATCGACACAGGAAAAGGAATTGTTGCAATGTCTGACTTTTGTAAATGGCATGTATAGAAACTGCATGCTATTTTGCTTTGCTGGCCTGAGTCACAGCCTGCCGTTCTCACTGAGACGCAAGGCCAAGGCTCCCGCCAGCACCTTCCCTGACTCATGCCAAGTGTTTTTTTAGATAGTGGGTGGGGCCAGGTAGGACTTTTGCCCAGGAAGCTTTCTGATTGACCATTGGGGATTAGATTGGCTGTGCGGGTTTCTAGAAATGTTACTTCGGCAGGTGCCGCCCCCCGCAGCCCAAGGATCTTCACTGTGTGGTTGAAGGTAAGCTGCAGCAGCCGTTTTTTGTGGTTGCCTCCACCTCCGGGTTTGATTCCCGGAGCAACCTCCACATGCAGCTACTGGTGTGACCTTGGGTCAGTTACAAGTTCTCTCGGAGCTGTTCTCTCAAGGGTAGTCCTTGAAAGAGCTCTGTCAGCCCCACCTACCTCACAGGGTGTCTGTTGTGGGGAGGGGAAGGGAAAGAAGATTGTAAGCCACTCTGAGACTCCTTTGGGTAGTGGAGGGCCGTGATATAAATCCAATCTCTTCTCTTCTTCTTCTCCTGCGGCAGGTGTTTTGTGGCTGCGTCCACCACACTGTGTCAGAATCTCAAAGGCCCACGCAGGCTCAAAAAGGTTAGGGACTCCTGCTTAAGGTGGATTGTACTATACAAAGCAATGTGGTCACATAGCACAAGGATCGGTTCAGAGGGCGACTGTGTTGGTCTGCAGTAGAAGAATAGATTGCAGTCCAGTATCACTACTGAGACCAACAAGATTTTTGGATATGCGCTTTCGAGAGTAGGCTCAAACATGCCTCCTCGTGAGGAATGTTAGTGTAAAGGGACTTAACGTCCATAGTCATTAATAAGGCTTGGTCTGGGACACTAATACCTTCAACTTTTGATATAAAATCCTTTGTATCCTTCAAATATGAAGGTATTTGGGCAACAAAGGGTTGAAGGAATGAATCTAAATATTTTGAAAGAGGTTCAAAAATAGAGTTAACAGCTGAAACAATCGGTCGCCCTGGTGGAGATGTTAAAGACTTGTGAACCTTCGGAATGCAATAGAATATTGGAACTCTAGCTTGTTCATTAATTTAAAAACTGGCCAAATTATTATCGATGTAATCTAAAGCTAGAGCCTCCCTCACCACAGTCTTGATGTTGGATCATAAGAAATGTGTTTGTAAAATTCAGTTTCTGAGAGCTGTTTGGAAACTTCCTGAAAATAGAATGTTCTGTCAAGCAGCACTAATCCTCTACCTTTGTCTGCCCCTTTAACAATAACCAAAGGGTCTTTACTAAGGGACCTAAGCCATTCCTGTTCATCTCTGGTTCATCTATATTCAGGAAGTTTCCAAACTTTACGGTTTTCGTTAAAGAAATATTGAGCGCACTGTGTACAGTTCTTGTGGTTCTATTTTTGCATGTCTATGGGCTGTGACCATATTTGTTTTTGTCTCACTGGCTGACAGGGGCATAGTCAGAACATTTTGGGTGGTGGGGCATTGGGAAATCTGGTGGAGCGGGGGGGGGACACAGAGAGAGAGAAAGAAGAAGAAGAGGAGATTGGATTTATACCCCGCCCTTCACTTGGAGTCTCAGAGCGGCTTACAAACTCCTTTCCTTTCCCCTCCCCACAACAGACACCCTGTGAGGTGGGTGGGGCTGAGAGAACTCTGACACAGACTGCTCTTTTTCAAGGACAGCTGTGCCAGAGCTTGTGACTGACCCAAGGTCACATCAGCAGGTGCAAGTGGAGGAGTGGGGAATCAAACCCGGTTCTCCCAGATTAGAGTCCGCACGCTTAACTACTACACCAAACTGGCTCTCACGTTGGCTGGCAGGCAAAGAAGAGAAGGCACAACCCCCACGGTGGGATATGTGGGGCGTGGGCCATGAGTGAGGGGGCACCGCCCCTAAATGCCCCACTGCTGCTGTGGGCCTGCTGGCTGTGGTGTTCCCTTTTGGTGCACTGCCACCTTCTCCTGTGCCTCCTTGCCCTGGTTGCTTCCTGGCCACTCCCGGCTTTCATGCGCCATTTTGGCTTATTACGGCAGCTCCTCTGGCTTATTATTTTTGTGAAGGTTTTATTTGGGGGGGGGTAGTAGAGGTCACCTTTTTCCCTGCAGATTTGGGGGCTTCAGCTGTTTGCATGGGAAGCTGCTGCCCAGAGTAGCCCAGTCTCATCAGAGCTTGGAAATTAAGCAGGGGTGGTTTAAGGCCCTATGCGGCCCGGGACCCACATATCTGCGGGACTGTCTCTCCCCATATGTGCCTCAGGGATCTTTACGCTCAGCAGAGCAACCTCAACTGGAAGTCCCCGGCCCAAAAGATGCCCACCTGCCCTCGATGAGGGCCAGGGCTTTTTCTGGAGGGGACAGAACTCAGCAAACGTATGCACGCAGGAAGGACTTTCTTCTTGACTCAAGCAAATTAGTGACGTAGCACTTCAGCGGCATGAAACGAAGGTGCCAGTGGTTTGGAATAAGAACATAAGAACATAAGAGGCAACAATGTTGGATCCGGCCAAAGGCCCATCCAGTCCAACACTCTGTCACACAGTGGTCAAAAATGCCAGGTGCCATCAGGAGGTCCACCAGTGGGGCCAGGACATTAGAAGCCCTCCCACTGTTGACCCCCCCCCCCAAACACCAAGAAGACAGAGCATCACTTGCCCCAGAGCCCCTATCTATACCTTGTGGCTAATAGCCACTGATGGACCTCTGCTCCATATGCTTATCTGATTCCCTTTTGAAGCCGTCCATGCTTGTAGCCGCCACCACTTCCTGTGGCAGTGAATCCCATGTGTGAATCACTCTTTGGGTGAAGAAGTACTTCCTTTTATCCGTTCGAACCCGACCGCTCAGCAATTTCATTGAGTACCCCCGAGTTCTTGTATTGTGAGAAAGGGTAAGATGCGGTCAGCGCAGCAGCCAAAACCCTCTTGCGGAATCCTGGAACCGCTTTGTCACGTTGTGGATTTCACACGTGCATGTACAGGTCAGCCAGCGTTTTCTCAGAGACTCTTCTCTCTCCCTCTGGCCACGTCTTAATTCCAGGAGCAGCCCAACCAGGCCAACTTTGCCAACATCTGCACCGGCTTGGAGGTCCTCAGCTTCCTTCTGACGGTGCTCCAGTCCTCAGCCATCCTGAGCAGCTTCAAACCTCTGCAGCGGGGGATCGCGTCCTGCATGACTTGCGGAAACACCAAAGTCCTGAGGGCTGTTCACAGCCTCCTGTCCCGCTTGATGAGCACCTTCCCTACAGAACCAAGTATGTGCATCTTTGTATATTTTCCCCCATGTTTTTTCTTTATTCCTGTACAGCAGGGACCCCCAACGTGGTGCCCGCAGGCTCCAAGGTGCCTTTCAACACCTTTTCTAGTGCCCGTCAAGTGTTTCTAGGAAGTGGGCGGGGCCAAGTAGGGCCTTTGCCCAGGAAGGCTTCCAATTGGCCAGTGGAGATTTGATTGGCTGTATGGATTTTTAAAAATGTTGCTTTGGTCCCAGCTGCCACCACAGCACAAGGATCTGCACCGTGCTAGTGAAGTTCAGCTGTGGCAATCATGTGGCAATCCGCCTTCTGCGGCAGCCATTTTATTGTTGCACCTACCATGCTGCGTCTCAATTCCAAATGTGCCAGCAGGCTCGAAAAGGTGGGGACTCCTGTTATTCAAGTTTTGTTCCTAGGGAAGGAACATTTCTTAACTCGGCCGATCTTCTCATCGTTTCTGTTCTTTGTGGACTCTTGTTTTATCTTTCTTTTTTTTAAAAAAAAACCCTTGCACTTTCAACCCCAATTTAGAAGAGGGAGGGGAACGGTTGATATAAGTAATCATGAGGAATACATCATTATCCAGCGGCATAAAAACTTAATAATCTGTGGCAGTTATTACTTTGGCTCAAGGAAGGCATATCGTAAATTTAATGGCTTTTGCAATTACTGTTTCCCCCCCCCCCCACTTTGAAGGTGTAGTTTGTCAGTTGTTGAACATTGCTGTTTTAATAAGAGAAGAAAGGGAAATTGGGTGTGAAGGCAGCGTGGAGAGGAACGGGACGAGCTGTGAATAAATTTCAGAGTAGAAAAGAGACCCCTTGTAGTGGGGTAGCCCCCACCCCAGCATGCCAATTTAATTTGCGATGCTTTCAGGCTGCTTTAAAGTTTTCCAAACGGTGAGCAAAGAATCCACAGTGATCTCTGTAAGAAAGCAGCAAAAAGTTATCTTAAATCAGCAACGGTATTTCCCGTTGCTGTAGACTTTCCGGGTTGCGTGCCCGTGGTCTTGGCATTGTAGGACCTGATGTTTTGCCAGCAGCTGTGACTGGCATCCTCAGATGTATAGCACAGAAAGATGGAGTACTCTCTGTGTCAAGGTGAGAAGAAAAATGGTAGGCAGGTCATTTATATCTACTCAGGAAGGTGGGGTAGGGCTGAGTCATTATGTTGTAGGAGTTCTCCAGGCTGTGAACATGCTAATGGAGGAGCTTTCCTGAGGAGGTTCTTTGGTATATGGATTGTATTTCCCACATCACTCAGACTCCGCCACTGCAAACTTGGCAAAACAGAAAAGCCTTCATCTGCCTCCAGAATGAGGCAAGTGGAATATAGCACAATCTACTTCCTCCACTACAGGAAGTGTATTGTTCCACATTGGGGCAACCACTAAAATAGCCACGCTGCCACTGGATGCCACTCTGCAGGCATTCTCCAAACAGGGGTACTCCAAATAAGACCTTTTTTATGGATCTTGAAAGATGGGAAGGGTCTGTATATTTGCAAAGAGGTAGAAGCAGAAAATATAGATGTGCTTCTTGAGCTACTACAGATTTTTGCCTACAGGCATGTGGGATACGCAAACGGCTGACTAAGTCCCAGTAATGTTGCTTATCTGTTATGAGGAGGGTATTACTTTCTTTGTCCCCCTCCCTTAATTTGCATGCACTCAGGACAATGGAACCCCCCAGGGCTAAACAGAGATATCGGGTTCTTAACTCACTACACATGCTAAGTCATTTCTCACATCTGTTTGTTAACTCGTATTACCTGTATGCTAATTGTATGTCTTTTTCCTTTTATTTTTTGCTGATTCTTGGAGCTGGTCTTTTATCAAAATAAAGTTATATTTGATTTGGTTTTGAGCTGCCACAGAAACGCAAGAGTGAGTGTTGGGGTAACGTTCTTGCACTGTGGCATCCCGGAAAAGGTTGCTGGTTTCATTGAAAGACAACCTCCATCTTTTATCTCGTAATGCTCTTGTTTACTCTCGCGCAGGCACTTCAAGCGTGGCCTCCAAGTATGAAGAACTGGAGTGTCTATACGCCGCTGTTGGGAAGGTTATATATGAAGGACTGACTAATTACGAAAAAGCCACCAATGCAAACCCTTCTCAGCTTTTTGGTAAGTTTCTCCTCTCTCTCACACATAAGCATGAACAGAGGCCAGCTAGTTTGCCATTGCGCTTTTTGTTAGGGGAAACCCTGTCTGGTGCTGCACATTGCCCCAGGGAAACATTATGCCCCCAGCCTGTGTTTAGAAAACTGTGTTTGCAGTCCGGTGCATAACTGTTTTACGCTGAGCTAATCCCACAACCTGCTCAGCCTGACGCATTCTGTTCAAACTTCAATGCTGGAAGGCCCTGAGGGAATTTTTCCTATGGTGTTAGTAGTAGTGATAAAGCTTCTGCCACTGATTGGCTGAAAGGTGCTGATGTCACAGAAGGGCCGAGTGGGAAGGCAAGGCCCAGGAAAGGCAAGGAGGAGCAAAGGGAGTTGAGAAGAGCCCATAGACAGTAGCAGGTTATGAGCTGGGGGTGTTCCGTTGTTAGGGGGAACTGGGGCAGACAGAGAAATTGAGGGCAAAGCGTGGGAAGGGAAGTAAAGAGCAAATTCCTGCCTACAGGTCAGGACCAGTGTTCCTTCTAAGCTGAGTTAGTGTGAGCTAGCCCACAGTCTTTTTGCCTCTAGCTCACACATTTTTGTCTCAGCTCATGAAGGATGGCTCCAGAGCAAACTAATTTATGCCGCAGCCAAATCGCTCGCTCACAACTTTAATGCCAGTCGCTCACAAAGTAGGATTTTTGTTCACAAGACTCTACAGCTTAGAGGAGATTGGTCAGAACGTAAGGAAAATTTAAATTCATACATTGCTTTGAGTATAACAGCCTTTACTTGAGAAGCAGAGATAGAGATAGATATTATACACCCTGACATGGATAGCCCAGGTTAACCTGATCTTAGAAGCTAAGCAGGGTCAGTCCTGGTTATCTCTTGGATGGGAGACCACCAAGGAAATCCAGGGTTGTTACAGGGTGGCCATAAGTTGGCTGCAACTTGATGGCAGTACACACACATTGCACTGTTAGCAATAGATTCAGGTGGGTAGATGGCAGAATTACAAGTTATTATAGGACAATTGAACCCCCCAGGGCTAAACAGAGATATCAGGTTCTTATCTCACTACACATGCCAAGTCAGTTCTCACATCTGTTTGTTAACTCTTATTACCTGTATGCTAATTTGATGCTATTCACAGTTTTTACCAACTGCTTTAATCTAATCTTAGCTGTACTTATTGCTCAGTTACTTAAGCATCTTGACTCTTAACTATCCCTTCCTGGCAACTAACCCCCCACACCTATATGTGAGGCTGGAGGAAAACTGTTTCAATGTATCTGAAGAAGTGTGCTTGCACACAAAAGCTTATACTCGGAATTAAACTTCATTGGTCTTAAAGGTGCCACTGGACTCACACTTTGTACTATTAGAGCCAGTTTGGTGTAGTGGTTAAGTGCGCGGACTCTAATCTGGGAGAACCAGGTTTGATTCCCCAGGCCTCCACCTGGCTGGATGACCTTGGGCAAGCCGTAGTTCTGATAAGGGCTGTTCTTGAAAAAAGAGCAGTTTCTGTCAAGAGCTCTCTCAGCCCCACCTACCTCACAGGGTGTCTGTTGTGAGGAGGGGAAGGGAAAGGAGTTTGTAAACCGCTCTGAGACGCCTTTGGGTAGTGAAGGGCGGGATATAAATCCAATCTCTTCTTCTTCCCTCTATTAGCATTGTTTATTTATTTATTAAAGTTCATGTACATATGTTTTAAATATTAAAAATATATGTATCTTTACAAAACCCTCCCGTTTGCTGATATAAATTGCAAGCGGTCATTGGTCCTTTTTGTGGTCCATCCCAGAAACAATTCTGAATCTATGATCTTCCTTCTTCAGAATGTTATGCATTTTTTGTTTGTTTGTTTTACTGAATTTGTTGTCCACCTGTCTCCCTGAGACTCAAAGTGGATCGCGCAGCAGAAATCGATACCGGTTCGTACAAAGAGACATCTGATAAGCACGGTGTAGGTCAGGGGTGTCAAACTCATTTGTTACGAGGGCCGGATCTGATAGACAGCTTTGGCGGGGTTGGTCCCCCCTCCCGAGCCTGCTCCCGGAATTACTTCTGTCAATAAAGCGGGCCCGCGACTGCCTTGGCTTTTGGCCGGGCCCCACCGCTTTAAATGGCAAATGTCCTTCACTATCCTCGCCCGTGATCTGTGCCGACAGATGTAATTTCACTTGGAGAATTGCCTATTTGTCAGGTGTCAAGTTGGAACTCCAGAAACGCACTAAGCGAGAAAGATACTTCTTATCGTTTGTCCGGAACGCTCCCAAGGTTAGAGCAGGACCGTTCCCTCCCCCCCCCACCCCGGAGCCCTAGTATTTTTTAGAGAGAAAGCAAATGTGTTCTTTATTTTTAAAGGATGCAAAACGGCAAGCATCCTTCTGGGAGTGGGAAGACAAGAGTAGGAAGGGCTTGGTGGGAAAAATGAATGGAGAAAGTTATCGATTCCCTTGGTGTCCAGAAACAGAGCATCTAAATCAGGGGTCCCTAACCCTTTTGAGCCTGTGGGCACTTTTAGAATGTGGGCACAGCCATCAAATGCCTGCCGCAGGAGGCAGTGCCAGCAGCACAGAGGAAGTCGACGTGGAGGGGGAAGGATGGATAATTAAAAAAAAATACCATCGGGAAGGAGAAGTCAGACAGAATGAAGCCAACAGTGGCCAATCAGAAGATGCTTTATTGACATTCACCACAGAAATCTCATCCTCAGAGTCTAGGACCCAGGTTAAAACATGAAGTGGCTGAGTAATTAAGAGAGTCTGGCGAAGCAAGCTGTGACGCAGCAGAACTGGAAGCAGGAGATGGCCAGTTCCACTGCAGGCCTGGTGGCATCCCTCCGGGGGCCTGATGTGGCCCCCGGGCTGCATATTTGACACCCGTGCCATAGAGTGTATAGACATTGAGTCCGGCTGTTATTCTTTCCACAGTGGGCGTCTTCTGCAGCAGTTACTTTCTGTTTGGAGGTCAATGGACACGATCTATGTATGGAACTACAGAAGAGCCCACTGTTGACTTTGAATATGTTCTTTTTGTAGACTATGGTAAATTGTTCTGAGCAATCTGTTGGATCAGTGTATGTAGACTCTATTGGGTTGTGACCAGTAACCCTTCTTTGTATTTTTTTTTAATCCCCGAAGGGATATTTTTATTATTTTTTATAAGACTAGAAAAACTACAAAGAAAATATGAGGGAAGGGGACTACATCTATGGATAAAGGATAGATAACCACATTAAACTAAAAACCCAAGAGGAGGAGATCATATTCGTGTTAAACTAAGTGTTATTAACAAAAGTGTTAGTACATCAATATACCTGTAGAGTTCTTGTTTGTCTCAGCTTCAATATGATTTGCGTCTGTCCATGAATCAAATGCATTGGGGATCATACCAGGGGGGAACCATGTTTGATGTGAGTATGTCGACAGTTGTGAGATCCCAGAGGGGAGAAGCTTTTTTTGAAGATCCCAAGTTTTAATTGCCGTTCTTAAAAGCATATTATGCCCAATATTCCTTGATCTTAGAGTAGGTTTCACCCAGAAAATTTCTTGTAGACTATAGGGAGCCAAGTAAGATTCTTCTATCTTCATGCATGGTGTTTGATAATCCCGATGAAGCATTTGTATTACTTGAGAAAGTATTGTTGCATTGTAATAGCTTTGGAGGTGTGGGAAGTCCAAGCCTCCCAGACAGGTAGGTTTGTGCAATGTATTCTGATTTATTCTAGTTTTTTTCCCTTCCCATAGGAAGTGTGTGAGCATGGATTGCCACGTACGCAGGTCTTTTATCGGAATAAAGATTGGTAGAGTGCGGAAAAGAAAAAGGAATTTTGGCACTATGAAGCTCTTAACTAAATGAATTCTGTCTGCCAAAGTTAGTAAGGAAGTGTTCCATTTTTCTATATCTTTTTTTACCATAGTGTAGACTCTTTGGTAATTGTGCTTTGACAGCTCCTTAAAATTGAGGGGTATATATACTCCTAAATGCCTCCAGCATTCTGTAATCCACCTGAAGTTGGAGGATGCTTTTATTTTCGCTTCAGTCTGCTGGTTCATCTTAATCGGGTAAATTTCTGATTTAGAATGGTTAATATGTAGTCCAGACACTGCAGAAAAGTGAGACAGCAAATGGATCAAAGTTGAGATGGATTGTATCGGATTTGAGACATATAGTGTCAGGTCGTCTGCATATAGGCTTATTTTGTGTTCTTGCCCTTTGATATTGATGCCTGTAAAGGAGGGATTGGTCCTAAGATTCTCTGCCAAGGGTTCAATAGCTAGTGCGAAAATTAGTGGGGATAGAGGACAGCCTTGTCTGGTTCCCCGAGTGATGTTAAAATAATCCGAGTTATTCTTATTAACCCTTACTCTTGCCTTATTGTTTTCATATAGGGCCTGCATTGCTCTTAGAAAATTTTCCCCAAATCCCATTTTTCTGAAAAGAGCAAGCATATATTTGACCTCCACCGAATCGAAAGCTTTTTCGAAATCTAAAGCTAAGATTAGGGACTCTTTTTGCGATCTTTTCCCATGGATAATAATATTTAAGGATCTACGAATACTATCTGAAATTTGCCTATTTGGGATGAATCCTGTTTGGTCCGGTTTGATGTACTGTGAGATGAATGCTTTGATTCTGTTTGCGAGGATGGAGGTGAAAATCTTATTATCGTGGTTTAGAAGGGATATCGGCCTATATGAGGCAGGGTCAGTAGAATCTCTATTTTCTTTGTGGATTACTATGATTGCAGATTCCGACCATGAGTTGGGCAAATTGCCTTTTTGTAAGACATCATTACAGGTGTTTAATAAGTGATTCATTAACAGTTTGCTGAAAGACTTATAAAATTCCGAGGGTATACCATCAGGGCCTGTGGCTTTGTTATTCTTTAGGTTTTTAATTGTGTCTAGTATTTCCTTTGGACTGATTGGGGTCTCCAGTTGTTCTCTATGTTCTTGTGAAAGGACAGGTAGGGATGGTATTGTGTTTAAGTAAGATTCAGTTACTGTAGTATCTGGATTTTTGGTGCTGTATAAATTGGTGTAGTATGTTGCAAAGGTATTTGCTATGTCTTTTGCAGAGAAAAGCTGGGTGCCATCACTATTTTTTAACGTGCCTATAAAAGTTGAATTTTTCTTGTCCTTCACTCTCCATGCCAGTATACGCAAATTTTTGGGAGATTTTTGCCACATTTTCTGTTTTAAGTATATCAGGTTTTTTTGTATTTGAGTGATTTCCATATTTTCCAAAATCTTACGTTCCGCTATGAGCTTTCGGTAGGTATTGTTACTACCTGTACGTTTATATAATTGTTCGAGTGTTGCAATTTTATCTATTACCTCCTGTTTCCAAAGCATCTTCTTTTTTCTTGTTACAGATGTTATAGCTATCATGGAACCGCGTAACACTGCTTTCATAGTATCCCACAGGAGGGCTGGAGAGGTCTCTGCAGAGAGATTTTCTTTAAAGAAGTTCTCTATATCTTTTCCAATTTTCTCTACGGCATTTGTATTTAATAAAATGCTCCTGTCCAGGGTCCAATTGTGGTCTGTGTTCATTTGTGTGCTTAAGTCTATGTTGCCTTCCAACCATGCGTGGTCTGTAAGGTGGCGAGATTTAATTTCCATCGAGGCCAGCCGTGGTGTGAGAGTTTTGGAGGTCAAAATGTAATCTATCCTCGTGTGAGTGTTGTGACGTGGTGAGTAATATGTAAAGTCTTTCTCATTTGGGTGGAGATATCTCCAGGTGTCGCAAAGATGATATTTTCCCAATAGTAAGTGTAGTTTATTTTTTCTGGGTGTTTTTGGCCTTTTTTTGCTGGTTACCTTCCAGGTTCTGTCAATAGAATCATTGATTATGTAATTTAAGTCGGCGCCTATTAGCAATTCTCCATCCTGGAACTGCGTTAGTTCTGCTAAAACTGCATCTAGGAATGGAATTTGCAGCTTGTTAGGTGCGTATATGCAGGCAAGGGTAATTGCAACTCCCTCCAGTTTACCTTTGATGAAAAGAAACCTGCCAAGAGGGTCTTTAATTATAGCTCCCAGAATGAAATTAATATTTTTTCCCATTAGAATGGCCACTCCCCTTGAGTTGGAAGAGCCATAAGCTTGAAATTGAATTGGATATAAAGGGCTTTTAAGTATGAGCTCTTGTGATGATCTCATGTGGGTTTCCTGTATGAATAGTATGTCTGGTCGCCTTCTTTTCAAATGCTGCAACATTCTCTTTCTTTTGATGGGGTTGTTCAAGCCTTTAATATTCACCGAGCTAATTTTCATATTGTTAGTTCCAGTTGAGCCACTTAGGTATTGTACACTTTGTTGTTTGTTGTATTTTGGGTGTGTGTGTGTGTAAGTTCCCCTGCCAAAGATCCAAAGTAAATGTGTGAGTTGATTTTCGGCTGTGTGGTCTGCTGGGGTATTTGGTCTAGTTTTGAACATAGTTGTGAATTGTAGCTGATCTTCGCTTGGTGGGTGTTGTTTGGAGTTATTTTTGAGAGCCAGACCTTTGGCAGTTAGCTAGATTTGAGTCCAGTAGCGCCTTAAGAGACCCAGCAAGATTTTTGGGATATGAGATTTTGAGGCTCTACGCCCTCCAGTTTTTGTATCTGATGAAGGGAGCCTTGGCTCTCACCTCATACCTTGAAAATCTTGTTGGTCTCTGAGACGCTACTGTACTCGAACCTGGCTCTTCTACTTCAGACCAACATGGCTGCCCTCTGAAGTGGAGTTTGCAGATGTATCGGACCGGCCACAGGCATATGGGCAGGGGCAGTGATGTACGCAGCACTCAGCTTTTTGGGGTGTCAGGTCGAGCCCCAGCTTCCAGACCACTAGCTGTGGGACGTTTGGGTAGCCGTGTTAGCCTGTCTGTAGCAGTTGTCAGACCCCTGCAGCAATCAGTTCCCAACAGCTTTCATTCAAAGGAGTAAAGTTTATTGAGACTTTTGATAGTTTGCAGACATCATAGACATCCTGTGTCAGAACTGGCTAAAAGCGTGTGAAGCAAACAGTTATACATAATTCAGGGAGACCCCCTGATGGCCAAGGACCAGTGAGGGCTAGCTATAAGCCCACCAAACTAACAGACAATAATTCCCAGGAGAAACACTACACCAGGCACTGAAGATCAAGCAGAGATAAGAATAACGATGAAGACACAGAAGAAATGAAAGTTAAAATTCCAGAGGCCTAGCTGATATTCTGCCCCCCCCAAAAAGAGTTCACCCCCATTGACATGAGAGTCCAGCACCCATTCATTATGTGAACGGTCAAAAGTGTTCCCATTTAATCAGATAATACAATCGATCTCACTTCAGTTTCGAATCCAAAATTTCCTCCACTTGGTGCGGCTCACCAGCCCTCATCAGAGTTGGAGGGGCTGGTGGTCGTGGTCTCCACTTGTTCAGGACCGGGTCCCGCTTCAGCAGAATAATGAAATACAGGATGCACGTCTTTTAGAGATTTAGGTAATGCAAGAAAAGAGCAAGAGTCCAGTAGCACCTTAAAGGCTAACAAAATTTGTGGCAGGGGATGAGGGTTCTGAGGAAGTAAGTGCTGAGTCACGAAAGCTCATACTCTGCCACGTATTCAATAATGTTCAATGTCTCCAAATGCCACAGCTTGGGGCTCATGGAGAATATGTTGCTCACTGAGCCGTGCCTGGTGTGTGTGTACAGGAAGGATGAGTTAGAAGGGGATTTGGCCACTGTGTGAGACAGAGTGTTGGTCTGGATGGGCCATTGGCCTGATCCAACATGGCTTCTCTTATGTTCTTATGAGCTGGAAGAAGAATGGGGGAAGCCAGGGAGAAATGAGAGGGCGTAGCGAGGAGTGGGGAATGTGTGGGTGAGTTTGGGAGCAACTATGCCCCCTCTTCCTTCCCGCACAGGTTATAGGTGTGTGGATGGGTGGGCGAGAAGGGTGCCCATGTTGTGCAGAAGGACCAAAGGAAGTGGGAGGCCATAGCTTTAGAATGGGGTTAGACAGATTCATGGCTACCAGCCATGGTGATGAAGGGGAACCTCCACATTCAGAGGCAGCTAACCTCTGAATCCCGGTGCAACATCAGGGGAAGGCCTCGGCCTCTAGGCCCTGTTGTTGGACCTCCAGGGGAACTGGTTGGCCACTGTGTGAGACGGGATGCTGGACTAGATGGACCGCTGGTCTGATCCAGCAGGGCTCTTCTGGTGTTCTTATCAGGTGAGGGCCTCAGACTCTCTGCCCTGTTGTTGGCCCTCCAGGGGAACTGGTTGGCCACTGTGTGAGACAGGATGCTGGACTAGATGGACCACTGGTCTGATCCAGCAGGGCTTTTCTCATGTTCTCATCAGGCGAAGGCCTCGGACTGTCTGCCCTCTTGTTGGCCCTCCAGGGGAACTGGTTGGCCACTGTGTGAGATGGGATGCTGGACAAGATGGACCCTCACTGGTCTGATCAGCAGGGCCCTTGTTATGGAATTTGAAGAGGTTGGCAGAGGGGTGTTGTCTTGAATGGAGTCAAGGAAAGGAGTGGCCTGTCTGAAACCTCCCCTGGCCTACAGGGAGGGACCAGCAGCCGCCCCAGTGCTGTGTCTCTGTGTGATCGTTGTGCTAAGTAACTGCGACTTGCCCCCAAATCACCCTGGCTACTAGAGGGGGAAGAACAGCTCATATTGACATGAACCATTTGACCTGTATCGAGGACAACCTGTAAAAAGTAAAGTTTCTTCTTATTGCATCTATTATTGTCACATTTTTTTCTTGCCCTTACTCTGAAAAACTTGGATGACTGCGTCTGGTCTCTCTCCCTCCCTCTTTGTCCTCACAACAACCTTGCAAGGTCAGTTAGGCTGAGAGACAGCACCTGGCCCAAGGTCACTTTTTAGAAAGAGCTCTCTCAGCTCAGTTCTGAAAAGACCTCTCTCAGCCCCACCTACCTCACAGGGTGTCTGTTGTGGGGAGGGGAAGGGAAAGGGGTTTGTAAGCCATTCCGAGACTCCAAGTGAAGGGCGGGGTATAAATCCAATCTCTTCCTCCTCCTCCTCCCTCTTCTTCTTGAAGCTTTGTGGCCAAACATGGAGTTGAAACCAGGTTAATTAACTGAAATAACTTACCCCCCCCCCGGGTTTGTTTTCAGGCACTCTAATGATTTTGAAGTCTGCGTGCAGTAACAATCCCAGTTATATAGACAGGCTGATTTCGGTCTTCATGCGATCTCTGCAGAAGATGGTGCGGGAGCACTTAAACCAACAGTCACAAGCGGGGACAGCGGAAGCAAACACAGGTAACATCCGCCTCCACCAGTTGGCGTCCTGAGGTTGAGTTGCATGGGGAAGTCATTGTGTCCCTTCGTGGTAAGGGCTTAGACTTGCTTGACTATCACAGTTCCTCTCTCAGCCGGGCTTAAAACTGAGGGCTCTTGGTCCAGAGTCAAATGTTCATGGGCAAAGATGTTGCAGTGAAGAGTCTATAATGCTAAACCTGGGAGTGGAGAAAGGTGGAATCAGCTGCCTAGGGAGGTGGTGAGCTCCCCTTCACTGACAGCTTTCAAGAAGAGGCTAGATGAATATTTGTCAGGGATACTTTAGACTGGCCCTGCAGGGGGTTGGACTAGATGGTCTCTAGTATGACCCCTTCCAACTCTGTGATTCTATGGTTCTATGAAACCGGTCGTCTTCTAATCCACAGGTCCTCAATGTGGTGCCCATGGGTGCCTGGGTACCTGCTGACACCTTTCCTGGTGCCCACCGAGTGTTTTTAGGATGTGAATGGAAACACATGGGGCATTTGCCCAGCAGAGCTTCCAGTTGGCCACTAGAGATCTGATAGGCAATGAAGATTAAAAGGAATCCTGTTAAACAGAGCTGCCTGGAATGTTGAAGAGTTACCATCAGAGTGATGCATAATCTGGCTCCCTGACATTTTGTGGCTGGCTCCGCCTCCTTTGGCAGCCATTTTGTGTCTGCACCCGCCGCCCTGTGTCAGAATTCTAAAGGTGACTCAGGAATGTTGGAGACCCCCCCCCCCAATCCTAAAGGTAGAAGTAAATGTTAGCCTGGGCAAATAAAGTGGTTCTGAACCTTGGATTTTTTTAACAAGTTAATAATTGGACTCAAGCCCTTGCAGTGCCCTCAGATTCTTGCTTCACACTTCCTTTCCTCCCAAGCGTTTTTTCTCCCACATCCTGTTGAGCTCCCATCCTGGTTCAGAATTGCAGGCAAGGAAAGGGGACAGATTATGTATTCACTTCTTACAACTGCCATTCCCCTCTGCAATTCTCTCCTTCCCCCACCTCTCCAGCCCCTGCATTCCCAGTGCAAGGGACAACATGGAGTTGGGACTCCGGGGTTTCTTTTCTTTTTCATTTTTTATTTTATTTTAAAGCATTCAACCATTACAGAAAGATAAAACATATTATGATCAAATAGCATACATAATACATAAGAATAATTCTATGTAACTATTTAAGCATGAAATTTCAGCTCTGTATACTATCGAGAAGTAATTGTAAACTGCCCTTAAAAGGCTTTGTAATTGAGATAACTCCCAAAGAAGTATAAAGGTAAAGGTTCCCTTGCTCGAAAGCCAGTCGAGTCCGACTCTAGGGTTGCGGTGCTCATCTCCGTTTCAAAGCCGAAGAGCCAGCGCTGTCCGAAGACGTTTCCATGGTCATGGGGCCAGCATGACTTAAACACCAAGGCACACGGAACGCTGTTACCTTCCCACGGAAGTGATACCTGTTTATCTACTTGCAATTTCTTGCTTTCGAACTGCTAGGTTGGCAGGAGCTGGAACTAGAGACGGGAGCTCACTCCGTCATGAGGCACACTCGGGTCTCGAACTGCTGAACTGAAGTATACCCAAACAATAAAACAGTGTTAACAGAACTGACATTATCTAGAATCAGATCTACTCTATTAATTATAAAATTTGGTACCATTAACAACTGGAGGCCTTGTCTGTTGATATGAGTTGTTAGGTCTCCGGGGTTTCTTGTGTAAATGTCTAGTACCACATGTGGTAGAGGAGAAATCTGGGCAGAGGATGAATTGGGGGAAATAATGTAGGCTAGATTTGGGGGTTAATTGTGTTGGAAGTGTACTGTCCCTTGCTTCGTTGTTAACCTTCATGCTCATTGTTATGTCTTTCTCTAACTTTGGTGCATATACCCTTCGGGTTCAAGGCTTCACCTTCATAATTTCAGGACCGGACAGGCTAAAATACAAAATGGGAAATAAATAACTCAGTGTTGGTGGTTCTTCGTTTCTCAGCCAAGCCGCACCATTAGATTTGTCTCTCTGCATTCAGAAATTCTGAAATAAACAGGCATTGATTATGCCGTTTTGAGGCAGTGTTCTCGTAAGCTGTCCAACACGCACCGCATCTTTACTCTGAAGCTTTTATTTAAAAGGTTTTCCCTAAAGCTGTATGCATGGGGGGCGGGGGGCGGCTTTGTAGATTCACTTGAAAGAAGCCACCCTCAGTTGCTAGGGAAAAATCGACTGTTCTGTCTTGCCCTGGAGCGCTTTAGCCACCTGTGTGCTTACCTGCTCACACGCGGGATCCTGTTCTGATTCCTCCCACAGCCGGCACGAGCGAATTGGTCATGCTGAGCCTGGATCTGGTGAAAACCCGCCTGGCCGTGATGAGCATGGAGATGAGGAAGAACTTCATCCAAGCCATCCTGACATCTCTCATCGAGAAATCGAACGACGCCAAAATCCTCCGGGCGGTGGTGAGGATCGTGGAAGAGTGGGTGAAAAACAACTCCCCGACAGCTGCCAGCCAGGTATTTGCTGTAGTGAACGAGAGAGACGACCTGGTGCATATTTACGAGGGACCCAAACCGTGCAAGGCCTCCTAAGGAAAGCTTTCTGTGGGGTTTTTTTTGAGTGCCCCAATTAATTTCTGTAGCGATAATTTATTTATTTCAGTTGAAGAAGAAGAGTTGGATTTATACCCTGTCCTTCTCTGCAGCGATAATTTATAAGTGGTAAAAAGCACCAGATGCAAAGGAAAAGAAAGGGGGGGGGGTTGTCTATATAATATTTATTTGTTTAAAATATTCATTAGCCTCCTGTCTTCCTTGTGAAGCTTGAGGCGGCTTACAATATCAGTAAAACACATAAAATAGAGTTTATAAAAATACAAACCAAAATGTAAAATCACAATCTAGGATTGCTTGAATCAAATGCGGTCCTCGATAAAAACGTCTTCAGCTCCCTCCTAAAGATGGAAAGTGAGGGGGGTAAGGCGCCCCTCCGTGGGGCAGTTGTTGTGGGGCTGCGACTGAGAAGGCCCTGTCTTCCACTTGAGCCACCACACACACAAAAAATCAATTTCGGCCAGCAGAAAGACTCCCGCATATCAATTTCGGCAGTACCAGTGGATATGGGAGTCTTTTGGGCCAGCTGAATGTTAATTTCAGCCCCATTATATCCTATGGGCCATTGAAATCAATGGCGAAAACATAGGATATATTCTGGGGGCTGGAGGGGAGGGGGTTTGAGGGAGAGGCTCCAAACTCACAGGGTAGCTGCTGGAGCTACTCCCCAAGTTACCCACCAGGTTTCAAGAACATTGGATCACGGGGTCGAATTTTACGGGCCCCCAAACAGGTTGCCCCCATCCCCTCCATTGTTCTCTATGGTGGGGGAAAAGTAACTTTGGTGGCAATTCGGCAGCAAGCCAATTCAGAACAGAGAATCTGAATCAGCCTGCAGCAGCCCGAAAGGGCCATTTTTGGGGGTGTATTCGGTTCAGACGAACTGAATGCACATCCCTAATTATAGTATTTATGAATCACCCAACCAGGGCTCTGGGTGGTGTACAAAGGCCATAAAACAGAACAAGATAAAATAAGTTAAAACGTTAATAAAACATTTCAAATGTTCAGATCAGTGTTCCCTCTAAACTGAGTTAGTGTGAGCTAGCTCACAGTTTTTTAGCCTCCGGCGCACACATTTTTGTCTTCGCTCGGGAAGGATGGCTCCAGAGCAAACTAATTTCTGCAGTAGGCAAATTGCTCGCTCACAACTTCAATGCCAGTAGCTCACAAAGAAAGAATTTTTGCTCACAAGACTCCACAGCTTAGAGGGAGTGTCGGTTCAGAAATGCGAATAATTAACCAGTCCCAGCTCCAACTGCCGGCTACTTTGCGGACTGGGGGGAAGGGGGTGAGGGCGAGGCAGATGTAAACAGCAGAGAACAGAGAAGGGTGCCAGCCAAGATGGAACCGTGGCTGTCCTCCACCAGAAGCCTGGTTGAATTGCATCGGATCCCGCAGGTACTTGGCAGAGAGTTCCACCAGGTTGGGGCCAGGACCGAAAAGCCCCTGGCCCTGGTCAAGAACACCCGGATGTCTTTCGGGCCGGGGACCACCAGCAGACTGCTGTCTAAGGAGCATCTTTGGGAGGCAGAATGCAATATATCAGTTTTCACCCCTGGCTCTGCCCCTCTGCAGTGAACCCCTCCAATGAGATTGGTGGTAGGCAGGGCCCCAAGGACTCAGCGTGTGTTTGTGTGCGTGGAAGAGAAACACGTCTTGCTCCAACCCGCTGTATTTTCTGTGTGCTAATATGAAAGAATGCACATACGTGTACGTGAGGGGCCCCAGCCAGGAGCTCCAGGATTCACAGCAATCCCAAGGAAATGATACGCAAGATATAAGTTTGCTTACAAGGAGATTTTTAATAAAACATCAAAATGTACAGAAAATGCAGGCCATCCACTGGGCCTCGAGCACGCACACATACAGCGGAGCCTGCCAGAATCCAAGACCATGTGCATAGCTAAAACTAGGCATCATATATCCCAAAATCTGGCTGTTGTTGTTCAGTCACACAGTCGAGTCCAACTCTTCGTGACCCCATGGACCACATTGCGCCAGGCCCTCGTCCTCCGCTATCCTCCAGAGTGTGCTCAATTTCATGTTCTTTGCATCGGTAACACTGTCTAACCATCTCATACTTTGCCGTCCCCTTCTTCTTTGACCTTCAGTCTTTCCCAGCATCAGAGTCTTCTCCAGTGAGTGCTCCGTTCTCCTTTGGTGGCCAAAGTATTTGAGCTTCGGCTTCAGTATCTGGCCTTCCAGGGAACAGTCAGGGTTGATTTCTGTTAGGATTGGCTGATTTGATCTCCTTGCAGTCCAAGGGACTCTCAAGAGTCTCCTCCAGCACCATAATTCAAAAGCATCTATTCTTCGGTCAAGTAATCCTTAATTACACTATCCCAGACTTTAGGCTGAGCCAGGTCGTCTTGCACCTGGCTTCCAGTGCGGGGAAGAAACAGCCCAGGCTTTGATGATAAGGACTGCTAACAAGCGTGAGAGAGAGGAAAGTTCTCTTGGGAGCTGACGAACCCCGTCCTCTCAGAGTAGTCAAGGCAGCTAAGCCCCAGCATGTAACAAAGATGGCGTCACCCAGGCCATACAGTGTACATACACGTACGCAGGGGTTTTTTCAATTTATTTCTACAGTCCTTAGACCAGTCATACAGAAAGAAGTACACCTTTACAATATTCTAAGATTTTAAGACACATCAGTGACACGTACGCAGTGTTCTCCACAAAAACCAACAGAGAATAAAACTATTCAGATTGGAATCCCACCTCTGCCACCAGTCGTTATGGAAGGAAAGGGGGGAACAGTGTCTTTCCTTGCTGGGAAACTCCCGTAGACCAAGGGTTCCCTGGAAAGCATACTGGTAACCAGCCACCACTGCCCAGGGGCCTCCTGAGAACATCTAGACTGACCCACTGAGAAAGTATCCTTCTAGCGTAGTACTGAAGCAGTAACAAAGTGACATGATAGAAACTAGGATGGCCAGATTCCCCCTGGCCACCGTCGGGGAAGGGGGGGCCAGATCCAGGTTGGGAAACTCCTGGAGTTCTGAGAAGGGAGCTTGGGGAGGACAGGGACCTCACTGGGGTACAGTGTCCATAGACTCCACCCACCAAAGCATCCATTTTCTCCACGGGAACTAATCTGTGTCATCTGGAGATGTAATTCCAGGGGATCCCCGGGTCCCACCCGGAGGCTGGCATCTCTAGTAGAAACCCTTATGACCAACTATTTAGTGCCCAGTGTTCCCTCTAAGCTGAGTTAGTGTGAGCCAGCTCACAGTTTTTTAGCCTCCAGCGCACGCATTTTTGTCTCCGCTCAGGAAGGATGTGGCTCCAGAGCAAACTAATTGATGCAGCAGCCAAATCGCTCGCTCACAACTTTAATGCCAGTAGCTCACAAAGGGGAATTTTTGTTCACGAGACTTCACAGCTTAGAGGGAGCGTTGCCAGTGCCTGCAGGTTAACACGATCGGACCTAAGCCAGCCCCCCCCCCAAGAGTAACAAGCTGACTTAGCCAATCCCATGCAAAGCCCCATTGATGTCAGAGGCCACTGTTGCCAATCAGAAATGTATGAGATATAGACCCTTCCCCCTCAGCCACCAAGCGATTGTTCTGAACTTTCATGGCAAATAAGTCGCCCGTCCCAAACTGGATTCTCCTTTGTCCAAGATGGTCCAATATGTAATGGAAATGAATGGGTTGTTCTAACATACGCCTCAGGTATCCAAAGATCTCAGATGCTCTAGGTGGCGCCGTTGGGCCCTAGTAAGGTTTTAGGGTTTCTGTCCCGGCGCACGTCTTCTAAAGTGATTTTGCAAGCCATTTTTGAGATTATTCGGTGCCGGTGAACATCACTTGCTAGGTTTCTCAAAACGTACGCTTTGTTTCAAATTTTGCATTGTACTTCCACGTTTGTGGGCAACAATGGTTATGCTGATATATCGATGTATTCGTAGTGAAAGGTCGAACATTATGCTTGCCTGATAATTCATCTACAGCTGCATGTCAGGGCTGTGTGTAGACACGTGAATGTATATGTGAATTCGACTTTTGCTTGTACATATTTGGATGTGAGCTGCCAAGCAACCAGATGGGCAAGCTAATTTATGTTCTCCCTTCCCCCTCTTCTTTTCAGACGCCCACCCTCCGAGAGAAGTCCATTTTGTTGGTAAAAATGATGACCTACATTGAAAAACGTTTTCCAGAGGACCTTGAATTAAATGCCCAGTTCTTAGACCTTGTTAACTACGTCTATAGGTAATTATGGCAATTAATCACCTTTTTTCCCCAGCTTACTCGTTCATAATTTTGTGCCACTCTTGACCTTAATAATATGCCATCCATCTTTTAAAGCTAATTTAGATTTTGGGAAGGTGGTGTGTGTGTGAGAAATAACAGTCCATTTTTCTCTCCCAAGGTTTCTTTGAACATATCTGCTTGTCGGTGCCTCCAGATATTGCATCTGTACCGCCAAGGGGGTGGGGGGGGGAGAAACGCTTGCTGTGATACCTGCAACATTGCCTCGCATTTTTATATATACTAATACCTGACAAAAATACGCTGTGTGTGCTATAAATAGTAATTGATTATAGTTGTTCGGAATTTTAATTTCATTTCATAACAGTTAGCTAAATTGAGTTCTTGTCATTAGCATAATTTTGTCTTTACCCCCCTCCCCCAAATGCATTGCTTTTAAACGCTTAATTGCTGTTCTAACAAAAAAAAATGTCACCCGTCAAATTATCGGCTCAGCTGAATTTTTACGCTGCGTGAAGCGCATTGCTGTTTGAGCAGTCCGTACCTGTTAAGGTTGGGAAGTGCCAGTTGAGGCTGGAAACGATTCCCATCACTCCTGGTCCACCTCTGTTTCTCCTCCACCTCAGTGTTCTTCCGCCTTGTCCCGGGTTGCTTTGTTGATTAGGTTAATAGTATTGCTTTGGTGCAGACATAATGGGCAAACCCAGGTTTGAGCCCCGTCTCTGCTGCGGAAGCTGGCTGGGGTGACCTTGGGCCGGTCGGACACTCTCAGCGTAAACTACCTCGCAGGGCTGCTATGAGGGTAAATGTGAAGGAGAGGAGAACGTTGCCAGCCACTTTGGGTCCCCACTGGGGAGAGACGCGAAGCTAAAATAAAGTCCGGGAGCACCTAAGAGACCAAAAAGATTTTCAGAGTACAAACTTCCAAGTCTCAAAGTTTCCCTTGTGACGAAAAGTGGAGTGTGTTTAAGCGTTTGCATTATCCGATAGTTGCCGAGTATAGCTGTGTTGGTCTGTGGTAGAAGAGATGGATCTGAGTCCGGTAGGACCTTAGAGACCAACAAGGTTTTCGGGGTATAAACTTCCAAGAATCAAAGCTTGCAGTGTCACGTATCCCTCTGCAGATCACACCTAATCCAATCACTCCTGCTATTGTCATCCACCTGCTAATGCCATTCGGCATCTGAAATCACCCCACTCTCCAAGACATCAGGACAGATGGACTCACATTCCAGCTCAGTGCTCCCTCTAAGCTGAGTTAGTGTGTGCTAGCTCACAGTTTTTTAGCCTCTGGCTCACACATTTTTGTCTCAGCTCAGGAAGGATGGCTCCAGAGCAAACTGATTTCTGCAGTAGCCAAACCGCTCGCTCACAACTTTCATGCCTGTAACTCAGAAGAGTAGAATTTTTTGCTCACAATACTCCACAGCTTAGAGGGAGCGTTGTTCCAGCTGTATCTGAAGAAGTGAGCCGTGACTCACGAATGCTCTTCCCCTTCCACAAATTTTGTTAGTCTTTGAGGTGCTACCAGACTATGGCTTTTTCACATTTACCCCCTATTTTGACATATCTATTACTCTGCTGTCCTTCCCCCCCTTAATTAAAGCAAAACAACTGTTGACCTTATAACCTTAGCTTGTTATTTAGTTTGGACTTTGAATATCTTAAAGCATCTGCATCGTGTTACATGTTAATTTGCTGTTCAGCCTCTGTCTACAAGTCTGAACTCTAGCTTCCTTTCCAATGTGTTTGAAAAAGTGTGCGTGCACACGAAAGCTCATACCTGCAATAAACCTGTGTTGGTCTTAACGGTGCCATTCTGGACTCTCAATTTGTTCTGCTGCTTCAGACCAACACGACTGACCACCAGTTTGGTGTGGTGGTTAAGTGCGCGGACTCTAATCTGGGAGAACCGGGTTTGATTCCCCACTCCTCCACTCGAAGGTGCTGGATGGCCTTGGGCAAGCCATAGTTTTGTCAGAGCTGTTCTCCCAAGACCAGTTCCCTCAGAGCTTTCTCGGCCCCACCTACCTCACAGGGTGTCTGTTGTGAAGAGGGGAAGGGAAAGGAGGTTGTAAGCCGCTCTGAGACTCCTTTGGGTAGTGAAGGGCGGGGTATAAATCCAATCTCCTCCTCCTCCTCTTCTTCTTCTTCTTCTTCTTCGTCGTCTTCTTCTGCTAGAGGCAGACTAACATGGCTGACTATCTTGATCTAAATGAAGCTATTTAATACAAAATGATAAAGCCTTGGGCATTAGCAGAAAGTTTGTTCTAGGCAGGTTCCCCCCCCCGATGAGTAGAAATCTTGTCCGTGGCCTGAGTTAGATGCCCTGAGTGACCAGAGGGAGATGGGGGCGAGCCCACATTCTCTGCCCCAGCTGGGTAAGGTTGATTGCTTTCTCATCTCTAGGCCCGGCAGAAGGCCAAATATCTTGGTGGACTCTTGTCCCCATGCTGTGCAACCGATTCTGTCCAAGCTCAGCCCCGATACTCACTGGATCACTCTTCCCATCTCTGTTGTGAGGAAAGAGGTCTCTCTTGGCCTGGATCATATGGGGGCCTAATCCTTCTTTTTTTTAAGATTATTTTTCCTTTCCTCGAAAGGGACGAAAGCCTCTCCGGGAGCGAGCTGACGGCCAAGCTGGAGCCGGCGTTCCTTTCAGGACTCCGCTGCGCCCAGCCGCTCATCCGAGCCAAGTTCTTTGAGGTCTTCGACAACTCGATGAAGCGCCGTGTCTACGAGCGCCTACTCTACATCACCTGCTCTCAGAACTGGGAGGCCATGGGCAACCACTTCTGGATCAAGCAGTGCATCGAGGTAGGGAGGCGGGTGATCGGATGCCGCATCGCTTTTTAAAAAGGAAATCAGGGCTGGTTTGCACAGAGCCCCTTGTCTGGTTTGTGCTTTGGAGTCTCACTGAGGTCTGGAGCTCTAAAAACGGAAAGCAGTTCACTTGGCTGGACCTTGCAGATTCATTCTGTGGGTGGCTACACTTTTCTCTGGCACAAAGGAGCCCTCCCACTCACGCAAGGCACCCTTCGAGCCCCATATGTCTGCAACTGCAATAAGACAAAAAAAATGCAGTCATCGTCTCTAGAGAAGCCAGGCTGGTGTTTCAGGGGCATTCGTTTTCACAGTCCTGTTTCATCCCATGCATGAAGTGAAGCAGAGATGCTTTGCGTACATTGGAGCGAATGTCTGAAATACAGGCACCGTCCCTTGCAAGGTTGACGCACACCCTAAGAATAGAGACCGGTGAACATGGATGAGCACTTTCTAGCTGGCATGGACGTTCGCTAATGTAACTTCATCATCTGGGACTTTAACTCAGTGGCATTTCCAACGCTGTTACGACTGTTGCCTGTGCCCACGTTCGCTGTAACATATTCATCTTCCTTGATGGTTGAATCTTGGTAATGAGATGCAAACCTGAAGCTTAACAGGGAATAGGGAACATCTCTTGATTAAAGTTACAATAATGTGAATGCAGCATATAACCTAGACCATTGTTGAGTGGGTAAATAAAAAATTAAAGGTAAAGGTTCCCTTGCTCGAAAGCCAGTCGAATCCGACTCTAAGGTTGCGGTGCTCATCTCCATTTCAAAGCCGAAGAGCCAGCGCTGTCCGAAGACATTTCCGTGGTCATGTGGCCGGCATGACTAAACACCAAGGCACATGGAATGCTGTTACCTTCCCACTGAAGTAGTACCTATTTATCTACTTGCAATTTCTTGCTTTCGAACTGCTAGGTTGGCAGGGCTGGAACTAGAGACAGGAGCTCACTCCGTCATGCAGCACACTCAGGTCTCGAACTGCTGAACTACCAACCTTCCACAGCCTGCAGTTCAGTGTCTTAACCACTTGAGCCACCGGAGCTTTAACCAACTGGGAAGCATTTCCTTTCGTGTAGCAAGTTACCACCTAGCCCTTCAAAACTTTGGTATTCAAAACCCCTGCTGACCGAAGGGGGGGAGGGGGAGACAACCGAGCCACATCTGTCAAAGACTCCCAAGTGCTGAATCATTCATTGTCTCTGACATTTATAAAAAATAGAATACAGTGACATTTTAGGTCCTGGATACAAATCCACTCTAGATATTTTTTTTATTCTCACTGCAGGAGTGGGTATTGATGTAGTGGGCTGTTTGTTGTCTGGATGTATTGTTCAGTAGAATTTGCCATGTGGATCCTGTCCGTGATGTAGGAAGTCCACAGCCCGCATCCACGTTAGAACCTTACATTCACAGGCAGCTAACCTCTGAATCCCAGTGCCAGGAGGCAACTTTGAGAAAGGCCTCAGCCTCTGTGTCCTATTGCTGGCTCTCCAAAGGAGAGCCATTGTGTGAAACAGGATGCTGGACTAGATGGACCACTGGTTTGATCTAAAAGGGCTCTTCTGATTTTCTTATGAAGGTCTTGGCCTCAATGCCCTATTGTGGGCTTTCCAGGGTAACTGGTTGTCCTCAGTGTGTGATGCGTCGCTGGACTAGATGGACCACTGCTCTGATCCAGCAGGGCACTTCTTCTTATTTATTTATTTATAATCAAATTTATACCCCGCCATCCCCGCAAAGCAGGCTCAGGGCGGCTTCCAACAATACAACAATACAAGATAAAAGCATAAATGGTACAGAATTAAAACACTACAATTGTTGTTATTAGGGGTCTTTTTCGGGTTCGGGTATATTGAACCCCCAAAATATCAGTATCTTCCGATATTCCCAAATCCCAATATTGGTATAGTATTCAAATTTGGGAAATAATTGCGAAACAAAAAAAATTTTTTTGGCTCCACTATACCCTATGGGGGACCATTATAATCAATGGTCCCCATAGGGTATAATGGAGAATCAATCTGGGGGGTATCTGGGGCTCTGGAGGGCTGTTTTTTGAGGTAGAGGCACCAGATTTGCAGCATAGCTGCTGGTGCCCCCCCCCAAGTCTCAAAACGAGTGGACCGAGGGCGGGTCTAATTCTGTGGGCCCCCAAAGAAGGTGCCCTCGTCCTCCATTGAAACCAATTGAGGGAAAAAGGCATTTAAAAATATTGCAGTCCCGTTAAATGCCTTCTCCCAAGCCATGCAACTAGAAGATCCTGCTTTCAAATCCTGTTTCTGGAGGGGTGGAAGGATTGAAAAGGGAATCTGTTTGTAGTGGTTAAGTGCGCGGACTCTAATCTGGGAGAACTGGGTTTGATTCCCCACTCCTCCACTTGCAGCTGCTGGATGACCTTGGGCAAGCCATACTTCTGACAGAGCTGTTCTCTGAAGGACAGTTCTGGAAAGAGCTCTCTCAGCCCCACCTACCTCACAGGGTGTCTGTTGTGGGGAGGGGAAGGAAAAGGAGTTTGTGAGCCGCTCTAAGACTCCGAGTGAAGGGCGGGGTAGAAATTCAATCTCCTCCTCCTCCTCCTCTTCCTCTTCTCTGGTCTTAACCCTGGTTGGAGAGACCTATAATTTTTCACTGAGCTGAACAGGACATCAGTACAGCAGTTAAATCACGGCGCAGAAATTCCTTAAACATCTCAGTATGAGGAGCAAGTAGTTTTAAGTTTCTTCTTCTTTCTTTTCTTTTTAAAAACCCTTTAGCTCTTACTGGCCGTGTGCGAAAGGAACACCCCGATTGGGACGAGCTGTCAAGGCGCCATGCTCCCGTCCATCACCAACGTCATCAACCTGGCCGACAGTCACGACCGGGCAGCCTTCGCCATGGTGACCCACGTCAAGCAGGAGCCCCGCGAAAGAGAAAACAGCGAATCAAAAGAAGAGGTAACTCCTCATTTCCTGTATTCGCAATCATCCTGTCCCCATCTGGTGTAGTAGTTAAGTGCATGGACTCTAATCTGGGAGAACTGGGTTTGATTCCCCACTCCTGCACTTGCAGCTGCTGGGTGACCTTGGGCAAGCCATAGTCCTGGCACAGCTGTTCTTGAAAAAGAGCAGTTTCTGTCAAGAGCTCTCTCAGCCCCACCCACCTCACAGGGTGTCTGTTGTGGGGGGTAGGGGTGTGCAAAAAAAAAATCAGTAAAATTCGGATTCAGATTTATTGAACTCGAATTTTTTCGGGATTCCCAAAAAACCCCGAATACCTATACCGGTAAAGCATAGATATCCGAAAATTTCAGAATTTTCGAAAAATTCGGGTCCATTATATCCAATGCGGCCATTGAAGTCAATGACAAAAATCCTCTGGAAAGTTTACAGGGGGCTGGGGGGGAGGGGGTTTGAGGTAGAGGCTCCAAATTTGGACCGTGGCTGCTCCAGTCTCTCCCCAAAAGACCCCCAAAGTTTTGAGAAGATTGGACCAGGGGGTCCAATTCCAGGGGCATCCAAAGAGGATTCCCCCAGTTCTCCATTGTTTCCTATGGGAAATTGGGGGTGGGGAAAAGGCAGGCAGATCTCCCTGTAAGAGACTAAGTGAGGTGTGGTGTTTGCCAGGCCCAGCAGCAGAACGAGAGCAATTCTGCCCCCCCACAACCTGTGCCAATGTGCCAGTCAGTGCCCAAAACCCCAAAACCAACAGGACTGTTCAAACCAGAGAATCTCTGCAGCAGCAGCCTACATAGACTGAGGGAGCATGTTTGCATTACCACTAGCCAGTCCCAGTAACAGAACCAGAGCAGTCTGCCCCCCCACAACCTTTGCCAATGTGCCAGTCAGTGCCCAAAACCAACAGAACTTAGTTCAAACCAGAGAATCTCTGCAGCAGTAGCCTACATAGACTGAGGGAGCATGTTTGCATTGCCACTAGCCAGTCCCAGCAGCAGAACCACAGCAATCTCCCCCCCCCCAACCTGTGCCAGTCACTGCCCAAACTCAACTGGACTCGTGTCAAACCAGAGGATTTCTATAGCATGTAAATGGAGGGGTTGGGGCAGGCAGGACCTGTGCAAGTGAGCAATCAGCTAGGGGTGTGCGATTCCCCACTCAGCACATTAACAGAGGCAAAGAGAGGCCAGAGGAACCCGAATGGGCTCAAATCAAAGTTGTTGCCAACTCTCCAGGGGGCACCCAAAGATTAAGATACCCAGTTTCCTGGGTTGGGGAATCATCCAGAGGGGTCTCACTGTCCCTCTAGGAAGGCGGTGTGAATCCAGTGAGTAGTGGCAGCAACTAAAGAAGGAAAATAGCCCCACCCCCACCGGACAGGGGCAGGCAAAAACATCCTGAGCCACAGAACAGCTGGCTGCTCAGTCTCCCAGGGTTGAAGGTGGGTCCCCGTTCCCTACAATGCAGGAAATTCACACAACTACCTCTCCCCCACACCCCCAGAGGCCTCTCCTCCATGCCCAGAAGGCGGCTACTTGCCTAGGCTGGTTTGAAAATCCAAAGGTGCCCAGAGGCTGAAAAAGATTTGGGAGTTGGACCCCTGTTCAGGGGCCAGCAGCAGAACCAGTGCACAGTGGCCCCCACAACCTGTGCCAACCAGCCCTTGCAACAAATGAGTCTCTCTCTGACATCTCTGTGGCCAGAGTCATGGAATCACAGAGTTGGAAGGGATCTCCAGGGTCATCTAGTCCAACCCACCACACATTCCCTAAACAGTGATTTGCCCAAAAAACATGGCTTGGTGTGAGCAGCCCACTTTGTCAGGTGCATGAAGTGTCACCTGTAGGTAGCAGACCAGAGAGAGAACATAGGCCCCAGGCAGAAGAGGCCTAGTCTGTAACACCGCCCCCTCCCAAAAAAACCCCAGAAGCCCAGAAAAAAATACAACACAACTTAACAAAAATAAACTGCAAACAGACAAGCAACAGAAAGAACCACAACAAAACTCAAAACCAAAAACAAGAGCCTAGACCCCAGGAAGGAGACCAGTAAACACCCCCCCAGGAGAAGCTGCAAGCCAATAAATAAAAATCAAGCACAGAAAAAACAATTAAAATGCAAAACAAACAACAGGCAAGAACTAGAAGTAGAGGAACTCAGAACTAGAAGAACTCACTAACCCCCCCTCAGAAGAAACCCCCCCCAACAAGGCAAGCCAAATGAAAAGCACACAGGAAAAAAAAATTAAACTGTACAAAAAGAGAAACTAGAAGAACCCTCCCCCCAAATAAAACCCAGAAAGAGGCCCGAGGCCCTAGAGGCCTACTCCCACCACCCCCTCACCACCCCCAGGCCCCAAACCACCAAAACAAAAATAATTTTTTTAAAAAGTGTCCTAATAAAGTAAACCAGGCTGATGTCTGCTCTCGATCCAAGGAGGTCCACGCAGGAGGGAGGAAAGCGAGCAGACTGAAGGAGCAGAGCAGGGGCAGCAGCAGAAGCCAGCCAGCCATACACAATCTCCTCCAAGCCAAGCCAGGCAGCTCTCTCTCATCACCAGCAACAGGAACACAGCACACAGGATCCAGGAACAGCACAGCAGCAATGGCATCAGCAACCAGAAACTGTCTCCTTTTATGTTCTCTGGGCATACACAGAAAGATTTCAAAAAGAAACACCTTCTGTGATTGGCAGAGAGCAGATACCAAAACCCTATTGGCCACCATTGCTCCTTCCGTGGGAAAGGAGCAAGCTAGTGGTTGGGCTGGCAGCAGCAACAACAGTCTTGCAAAAGGTTGCAAACTGCAATGCATTTGCAAATGCATTGCAGTGTTTGGCTATCTGAAGTTCCCTCTTTCCCCCTCCCTCCTGGAAACAGAAGCAAGAGGCGGGAAAGAGGGGGGAATGGTGGGAAAATGGGGTTTCCTGGTCCCTTTAACTGTTTAAAAAAACCCTGGTGGCCATTTTCGGCATTGCCGGAAAAGACCCGATTTTTTTCGGGATTTTTTTCCGGATCTCAGAACAGGCTCAGGGAAGCCTGTTCGGCATCCAAAAAGCCGAAAAATACCGAAAAGAGGGGGGGGGATTTTTTGGGGGGCTCAGAATTCCCGAATGCACACCCCTAGTGGGGAGGGGGAGGGAAAGGAGTTCATAAGCAACTCTGAGACTCCTTTGGGTAGTGAAGGGCGGTGTATAAATCCAATCTTTCTTCTTCTCTTCTTCTTCTTTGTGTTTTGAAACACACTTAAGCTGCCTTCTCCATGGGGTCTCAGACCTTCAGTCTGTCTGCTCTAGGGATCAGCTTTTTGTGGTCTTGGGCACAGGTCTGGTTAGCAATTCTTTTGCTAAGGCTACTTGGGGGTAATAAACTGTGTTTGTAACTGCCAGCCTTTTTCTCAGGATGTGGAGATAGACATCGAACTGGCCCCCGGCGATCAAACCAGCACACCCAAAACCAAAGAGCTGTCCGAAAAGGACATCGGCAACCAGCTGCACATGTTGACCAACAGGCACGACAAGTTCCTCGACTCTCTCCGAGAAGTGAAGGTTAGCCACATTTGTCTCCTCGCCATGTCCTGTGCTTGTTTGGGATCTTTTAGGAAAGTGTCTGCGGGCGGACCACCTGATGCTCTGCAGAGTCAAAGTGCCCCCCAAAGCCGTTAAAGTCGAATGAATTTTGGCACCCCTCGCTCAGTACGGGATAGCAACTGAAATATTTCCCCGCTGCCTTCCTGCCTCGGCATTTTCATTCCATTGTTTTTCGCCCCTTTCCCACCTTTGGCCACTTATTCTTCCGTCGATCAGGAAACCTGTTTAAAAATCTTTCCAGTCCCAGCTCGAGGTAGTGAACAAAAATAGTGAATCAGTTACATAAGATGATCCAAAAATGAGAAAGACAGAACCCACAAGCCCACCCTTCCCTTAACTGAATTGCCCAGACAACTCTTTCTACTCTGCAATGAAAATAATTTAAAGAATCCAGCTCTGTGAAGGAACAAGGGGGGGGAAATGATACCTATAACATTGGGAAATGATACCTTATAACACTGATAGAAAGCCCCTTGGGAAAAGAGCAGGTTTATAATATTTATTTCCTTTATTGTCTGCCTTTCTCATTGATAGTCAAGATGGATTACAGAATTATAGCAACAGGGTAGTAAACACCAGCAAAGTCTTTATTTTCTAGGTAAATAATTTTTCTAAATAAATACAATCGGATTACGAATCCAAAAGCCCGATGAAACAAAGACGACCCCGTACATCCAGTAAACATTGGAGTATGAAGAGGGAGGAGAAGAAAACTGCCTACATTTTTCCACAGGCAATTAACTATACCCCGTTCCCTTAAAGAGAGAGAGAGAGAGAGAGAGAGAGAGGTGCCTGTTTGCATAGCCTGCTTTTCCCACACCCATGTTTCCTCTGGAACAGTTCCATTTTCTGCCTTCTGTAAAGCCCTCCTGAAGGTCAGCCACGTTGACCCTCGCTCTGGAACCTCGGGCAGACTGCTACAAAGTGTGGGGGGCAATCCAGGAAGCCACGCTGGTGGGTGGGCAGCGACGAAAGGGAACTCTGGGTCGATCAGAGGGGTGGTGCTCTCAGTCATGCCAGGAGAGGTGATCCTCCATACGTGCCTATCCCAGGTCGTGAAGGGCTGTGTAGGTTACACCCAGCGCCTTGACTTGAATCTCGGAAAAGGCAGCCAGGGTCACAGTTGCAAACTGCGCTGCACAGTAACCCAGCAGCCGTATTTGGTATCCCCAAGAATGAATGTTGCCATGCCATTCTTCTCTCTTTTCTAGAGACATAATGCCTATTATTTTTTAGGTGCCAAAGGTAGATAAGTAGATAAATACGGTGCGATTAGATCAATCAAATGATTTGCTTTTATCAACAGTCACTGCAGTTCTTTCGAATCCTTGCACACAGGGAGGGCGGGATAGACCAGTGTTTTAATTGCTGTTCTTTTATGTCTGGGTATGCATTTTAACTCTTTTTTCCCCCCAACTGTGTTTTTATTACACTTTTTCAAAGGTACAGTAAAGTCACACAACTGCAAATCAAGATACAGCATCAACAAACAAAACATAACCCCCAAAACAAAACAAAACCCCTACTTAAATCTAACAGACCTAGTACCAGTACAGCTTTAGAGTGACATCATGTCACACGTCAATACAAAAGACATTTTTAATGCATACAAACATAGTTGCTTGACCATTACTGACTAGTGTTTGAGAGAAGCATACATCTGCAAGTTAGTTTCCCAGATTGCATATCAGAGAATACGTCAGAGGAGCGGAAGACAATATGACAAGACAGTAGCCGGGATTTATCACCTTTTGTTTGTTTTTTAAAGAATATCAGATCACAACAGTGCTTATTCTTAGGCAGAATGTCAAGTTCTGTTAGGTATCTGAACAACAGGGAACCAGAGTTCCACAGAATTTAACTCTTTTTAAATTCTTTTTATGGTGTATGTTTGGAAGGGGAGGGGTTAATTTTAAATGGTTTTAAAATGTGATTTTTTTAAAAAAAAATTGCCGCTTTGGTGGCCCTTCTGAGGGCAGAAAGCCGGAATGCAGAATACAGCAACCAGGCTGTTTTTGGGGTCGCCCCATGTGGGAGCCTGTGCTAAAAGCACTGCACTGGTTGCCTATAGCATACCGGATTCACTTCAAGGTGCTGGTATTTACTTTTAAAGCCCTACATGGTCAGTGGCCTACCTACCTGAGGGACCGCTTTTCTCCATACATTCCCCAGAGAGCACTGGCCCCACCGGGCCCCAAAGACATCAGGCTGGCATCACCTAAGACCAGGGCCTTTTCAGTGGTGGCTCCGCGCTGGTGGAACAAGCTCCCGGAAGACATCAGGGCCCTGCGGGACCTTTTACAGTTCCGCAGGGCCTGCAAGATAGAGCTCCTCCACCAGGTCTTTAGTTAAGGAGCCACACCCAACACACTCAGGCCCTGTGCCCAGTACCACTACTGACAGCCTGAGCTTCACCGACTTTAAAATCAATTACCGACTACGTTTATTAGCATGTTGACGCTACCCTGCTTTCGCCATCGCCATTTAAACTGTTCACTAGCACCTTATGTTGTGTTTTTAAGCTTTTACTTATATTTTTGATCTTCTTCGTGGTCTCTGTGCATCACACCCATGGGATTATGCGCCTGCGCTGATCCGTATCGGTGGTGCGCAAAGCTCACAAAGGGATTTTCGCACCTCTCCTCCAGGCATGCACGTGAACCCCACTGCGCATACCCAAAGAGGAGGGGCACGGACATCCCGCCAGTTCTCTTCTGACCGCCGCACTGTTAACAGCTTGTTTCTGCCGGTCGGTGAAGAAGCGTTTTTTCCTCTCACAAGGGATACTCCAAACCTATTTTTCTTTTCTTCACTTCCAGTGTTTATTTTATTTCTTCTTCTTATCAAAAAAAAGAGAGACTTTTCGTTGAGTGTTGCCGCTGCCTCAGGCGGCTTCCTGCCCTTCCCCCCCCCCCAGGTAAAAATTTCCTCACCTCAGCGAAGGACATTTTGTTTGTCTTTTGGCCTTTTTACTCTTTTATGGCCAAAAGAGGGGGTTGTTTTAAATTGTGTTTTGGCTGTGACAGTAAACTTGCCCCTCGTGATGGCCACACACTCTACATTATTTGCCTTGGGGAGACTCATCGGCCAGACGCTTGCTGCCATTGTGCAAAGTTCTTGAACCAAACTTGCAAGAACAGAGCTGTGAGTCTTCGAGTAGCGCTTTGGGAATTGGCATTGTCCCCTGTGCCTGTGGGAAATATGTCAGCCAAGACTCCTGCACCCTCCCTATCAACGGCGACCAAGTCGACATCGGGAGGCACCGCGGCACTGAAACCCCCACACCGTGCAAAGTCGGCATCGGACGGGGGGCAGTCTTCTAAGCGCTTGGCGTCAAACGAGGCCTCATCCACTTCTACGCCAGCTAAAAATAAGAAAAAGGAGAAGCATGAGAAAGCTAAGTCTTCTCTCACTGGCACTATGCGTCAGTCTCAGAAAGTGAGCAGCGATAATGTGCAACCGGGCTCTGCATTACCCCCTCTCCAGCGGGCACAACCCGACATCATTGATACCCCGATACTGGAGCTGCCTACGATTGAGTTACTGGACTCACCAATCCGGCACCTGAACCCCCTGGTATCGGAGACTTCTGTCGATTCCGGACCAATTTCGGCCTCACCATTTGAAGTTGAGGAAATGGTTCCGCGTCAGCCTTGTGCACATCGTTCCCAGTCGGTGATTTCCTGGGAAAGTGATCGGTCGGCACCGGGCTCTCAACACCATCGATCCCGAGCGCCCAGAGGCCACGAATATCGATATCGACCTGAGGAGTGCCCAGATTACCGTCGTTCCAGGCCCATGCTCTCGTACACGCCTAGATGGGAATTCAGACCGCACTCTCCAACCTACTTCGACCCACTGATGCCGTGGGATCTTAGGGGGCAGATGCCTTCCTGGTTCACATCGTACCCAATGTCGGCATCCATGCCATGGCTGACGCCTAGGCCACAGTCGGACTGGGACCGTGGATCATGTTGTTCACGCTCTCCCCACCGTAAATCTAAGCCTTCAGCGTCACAATCCAAAGCCCCAGAGGAACCTTGTCACCCACCCTCTCCTCCGAAAGTCACCCCGATACCGGATACCCCTGCAGCTCTGGTATCGTTTGCCGTATCATTCATCTCCAATACCGGCACTGGTGATTTGGAAAGCCCTGAATTACCTGATGATCCGTCACCAAAGGCTACAGTATCGGACAATCTGCCGATCTCGCCTTCTGAGGATCTCTCTTCATACGGAGATTTGGTCAAGAGGATGGCACATTCCCTGGGCATGTCGATCGTCCAACCCCAACCCTCGGCTTCGGACGCTGTCTTCGATGTCGTGCAGAACGATACCTCCACCTCGATCGCTCTCCTGATATCGACCGTACTTTTACAGGCGTCTGTAAAAGGCCCTGTGGGACAAGCCTTCCTCTGCTCCAGTGTCATCCAGACGCTTGGATCACATGTATCAGGTCCAGGAGACAGGGCGGAATTCCTCCATATCCACCCCAAGCCCAACTCCTTGGTCGTGTTATCTGCCTCAAAGAGTAAACAGACCCTTGCTACCCCTTCCGATAAGGAGAGCAAGAAGTTAGACTCCATTGGTCGTCGTTTTTACTCGGTGGGAGCCCTCAGCATTAAGATATGTAATTATATTGCTTGTATGGGCTGCTACCAGTTCTCGCTCTGGGAGCGATTTACTGACTTTCTGACCTCAGTGCCTGATGACAAACATCAAGAGGCCAGGAAGCTGCAAAAGGAAGGCTTGCTGCTCTCTAAACAAAATATCAACTCATCCAAACATACTCTGGACATGTTTTCAAAAACAATGTCATCTGCAGTTTGCCCTCCTTAGGCACTCCTGGCTGAGGACCAGACAGCAGACTGTCAGACCGAAACAACCCAAACCCGGCAAGCAGGGCCTTTGATTTCCGCCTGTCTACCTCTTCCAACCCTACCCGCCTTCATCCATATTTACAGGCCTGGGCCAGCATTACGTCAGACCAATGGGTCCTTTCCATCTTAGCCAAGGGCTATTCCATCAAATTCATGGAACTCCCACCTCTTCCTGTAGTCGTCATCACTCCCCCGTCGTCATACCTCCTTGAGGAGGTCACCACACTTCTGTCAAAGGGTGCTATAGAGCCCGTGCCTCTAGATCACCAGGGACTCGGTTTTTATTCCTGATACTTCGTGGTTCCCAAGAGGGACGATGGGCAGAGGCTGATCTTAGACCTTTGCGGCCTCAACACCTTTTTAAGGTACCAAAAATTCAAAATGACATCCCTTCCCATTATTCTGCCTCTCCTGTCCCAGGGGTGCTGGATGGCCACCCTCGACCTCGAGGATACCTATTTCCATTTAACTATCCACCCCGCCCATCGCAAATACCTCCAATTCACGATAGGTGGCAGCCACTACCAATACAGGAGTCTACCATTTGGCCTCAGCATGGCCCCGAGGGTCTTTACCAAGATGATGGCAGTTGTTGTGGCACATCTCCGCCTCTGTGGCCTAACGGTGTTCCCGTATGTGGACGATTGGCTTCTGGTCGCCCCTTCCAAGGCTCTCCTCATTTGTCAGATATCTCAGGCCCTCAATCTCCTTCATTGTCTGGGACTCAGGGTCAACCACAAGAAGTCGCTCCTAGTCCCTTCTCAAAGTGTGCAATTCATAGGGGCGATACTTGATTCCCAAGAGGGTGCAGCCTTCCTGCCCCGGGACAGGGCACAAACCCTAACTGTTCAGGCAGAACAGGTTCGACTACGAGGAACCTCTTCCGCCTTCCAGATTCTGGGCCTAATGGCGGCAACAACTACAGTGCTCCGTTTTGCAAAGTTGCGAATGCGACCACTCCAGCTTTGGTTCATCCGTCACTTCAAGCCTCTAAGGATGTCCCTATCTGTTGCTTTCTCCCCGCCACAAGAGGTACACAACTCCCTACTGTGGTGGATGCAGTCAGACAATCTGACGGAGGGGATCCTGTTCCATCCTCCCACTCCTACTCTCACCCTCACAACCGACGCTTCACTGTGGGGCTGGGGAGCCCACCTCAACGGCCTCTCCGTAGGTCACAAATGGGATGCTGTATCCTCAAGGAGACACATAAACTTTCTGAAACTGTTGGCAATAAAATTGGCTCTTCAATGTTTCCAGCCTCTGCTCGCAGGGCAATGCGTAACTGTCTTAACCGACAATACGATGACCCTCAGTTACATCAACAGACAGGGTGGAACGGTCTCCAGCAGTCTCTGCCTCCTGGCTCTGGACCTTTGTGCCTGGTGCATGCCTCTGCACATCTTTCCCATTGCCTCACACATCGCTGGCAAGGCAAATGTGAATGTGCACCTGCTCAGCAGGGGTCTCTCCCAGCGTCACGACTGGGAGCTGAACTGGACCTACCTACGTCCCGTGTTTCAAAAGTGGGGCACGCCTCATGTCGACGTCTTTGCCACCAGGCACAACTCGAAGTGCACCCTATTTTGCTGCAGGGTGGCTCAGGATCCCTTTGGGAGACAGACTCCTGTACCCATGGGACAACAACTTCTTCTATATGTTCCCGTCTCTGCCTCTGTTGCTGAGAACGGTCCAAAGACTCAAGAGGGACCATACGAGGTGCATCCTGATCGCCCCCTGGTGGCCGAGGCAACCTTGGTTCGCCAATCTTCTCTTGCTAGCCGAGGCGCGCTATCCCCTCCCACAGGTGCCAAATCTGCCCCTGGAGGAGGGAGGAGCCCTCCTATTCCACGCGGTGTACAAGCTCAAGTTAACAGCTTATCTTGTGGACCCTTAACTTTCTCTGACAGAATCAACACTATGCTACTCAATGCCAGGAAAGATTCTACGTGACGTTCCTACAGTGCGAAGTGGGCTCGCTTCTTAGCCTCCATACACCCTGCTGATGTCCCCCTGGCTTCTGTCAGGATTGACCAGGTCTTAGACTTTCTGCTCTCACTGGCATAGAAGGGGCTTTCGCACTGCTCTCTCAAAGTATATTTGTCAGCTATTTCGGCCTACCACCCGGACTTCGACGGCTTTTCTGTTTTTTCTCACCCGGTCACAAAGAGGTTTATGAAGGGTCTCCTCCACCTGTATCCACCAGTCTGCTCACCAGTACCCTTGTGGGATCTACCGCTGGTTCTCCGCCATCTTATCTGGCGGCCCTTTGAGCCCATGGCGACTTGCGAGCTAAAGCATGCAGCATGGAAAATGGCCTTTCTCGTCGCCATCACCTCGGCCAGGAGGGTGGGCGAACTCGTGGCTCTGCGCCATGACCCACCTTTCCTTGTGTTCCTGCCGGACGGAGTGAGCCTGGTCCCTGACATATCCTTTCTTCCTAAGGTGGTCTCCAAATTTAACCTAACCTCGGAGATCCTATTGCCTAACTTCTTCCCTAAACCGGAAGATGGACAACAGTGACTCCTCCACACTCTAGATGTTAGGAGGGCGCTGCTCTTTTACCTAAATAGGACACGTCCGAGTAGGAGAGACAATCATCTATTTGTCTCCTACTCCAGTCATTCCGCAGGGCTTAAAATCTCAGCACAATGTTTCTCCAAATGGATTGTTGAGACTATTAAGCTGTGCTACCAGTTGGCTAAATGCCCGTTGCCCGTGCCTGTACGAGCGCACTCTACAAGATCCATGGCCGCATCTTCAGCCTTCTTGAAGGGTGCTTCCCTGTCGGTGATCTGTGGGGCCGCGACACGGTCTACTCCGAACACCTTAATCAAACAGTACGCTGTTGATGTTCGTGAACGCCACAGAGTGGACCTTGGTCGTCTAGTCCTTTCGTCGGCAGAGCATTGAATTTGCAACAGCTCCCACCTCCAGGTGAGCCACTGCTTTTCAATCTCCCATGGATGTGATGCACAGAGACCACGAAGAAGATAAACAGGTTGCTTACCTGTAACTGATGATCTTCGAGTGGTCATCTGTGCAGTCACACCACCCGCCCATCCTTCCCCACTGCTGTCGCTTCAGTACTTTTCTCTGGTTATTGACATGACAGCAGTCAGACGGAACTGGCGGGATGTCCGTGCCCCTCCTCTTTGGGCATGCACAGTGGGGTTCCCGCGCATGCCTGGAGGAGAGGCGCGAAAATCTCTTTGTGAGCTTTACATACCACCGATACGGATGAGCGCAGGCGCATAATCCCATGGGTGTGACTGCACAGATGACCACTCGAAGATCACCAGTTACAGGTAAGCAACCTGGTTTTTTAGGTACTACATTTTATGTAAGCCGCTTGGAGTCTGCTCTGGCGGGGAAGGCAGGTTATAAATCAAATACATACATACATATATATATGTATATATATATATATATATATGTATGTATGTATATGTGTGTGTGTGTGTGTGTGTGTGTGATATATGTGTGTGTGTGTGTATATATATATATATATATGTATTTTTGTAAATTAATGAGTGGATCAACAGAACCCTAACTTCGAAGCATCAAGTGTCTTGCTCTATGGAGCTTCTGTGTTCAGCTACTGACTAGAGGATGGTTCAGGAGGTCGTCCGAATTCCTTAAGCCGTCTTGCGCCCTCTCCAGCAGGCAGCTGGCTCTGCCGAGGCTTTATTTTTGAAGCGTGCATTTGCCCCTCTTTTTGTCTGCACCCCGTAGCTCAGTTATGAGGAGGCGAGAACCAGCTTCCTCATTTAATGCACCCCCCCTTCCCCCCCCAACATCCCCCTTATGTTTCCAGACCGGAGCCCTTCTCAGCGCCTTCGTCCAGCTGTGCCACATTTCCACACCTTTAGCCGAAAAGACCTGGATCCAGCTGTTCTCCCGGTTGTGGAAAATCCTCTCTGATCGGCAGCAGCATGTGAGACTCTTCTGAGTGTTGATTTTATATCTTTGTGCAAGGCTTTTGCTTCTATACTGAAAATTCACCCTGTTGGCACCACTGTTCCCTCTAAGCTGAGTTAGTGTGAGCCAGTTTACAGTTTTTTAGCCTCCTGCTCATACATGTCTGTCTTCACTCAGGAAGGATGGCTCCAGAGTAAACTAATTGATGCAAGAGCCAAATCGCTCGCTCACAACTTTACTGCGAGTAGGTCACAGAGTAGAATTTTTGCTCACAAGACTCCACAGCTTAGAGGGAGCGTTGGCTGTGTGTGACCAGTATTCCCTCTAAGCTGAGTTAGTGTGAGCCAGCTCACAGTGTTTTAGCCTCCGGCTCACAAATTTTTGTCTTAGCTCAGGGTGGATGGCTCCAGAGCAAACTAATCTATGCAGTAGCCAAATTACTCACAGCTTTAATGCCAGTAGCTCACAAAGTAGAATTTTCACTCACAGGACTGTACAGCTTAGAGGTAGCATTTCCTCTGAGCAATGCTCCCTCTAAGCTGAGTTAGTGTGAGCCATCTCACAATTTTTTAGCCTCTGGCTCATACATTTTTGTCTTAGCTCAGGAAGGATGGCTCCAGAGCAAACTAATTCATGCTGCAGCCAAATCATTGACTCACAACTTTAATGCCAGCAGCTCACAAAATAGAATTTTAGCTCACAAGACTCCACAGCTTAGAGGGAGCACCACGTGGGGTGGCCCTGAGCTTTAATATGTCAGCACTGGTTGGCTGGGGGGAGGTGAGGCAGCCGTTTAAAGGAAGCGGAGGGTGAGGCTGGATGCTGGCCTGGCCCAGTCTCACCCGATAGGCAGTAGTTCCTGCCAATCACCCCGGGATTGTAAGGCAGAAAGAGGAAGGGGCGGGCATACCCTGGGGAGTCTCCCTCACAAGGGCCAAGGAATCAGGGAGGATAGGTCAGCTAACTGGCTAACACGAGGGCAGTAGAAAGAGGAGGAGGAGAAGAAGAAGAAGAAGAAGAAGAAGAGATTGGATTTATACCCTGCCCTTCACTTGGAGTCTCAGAGCGGCTTACAAACTCCTTTCCCTTCCCCTCCCCACAACAGACACCCTGTGAGGTGGGTGGGGCTGAGAGAGCTCTGACAGAAACTGCTCTTTTTCAAGGACAGCTGTGCCAGAGCTTGTGACTGACCCAAGGTCACATCAGCAGGTGCAAGTGGAGGAGTGGGGGAATCAAACCCGGTTCTCCCAGATTAGAGGCCGCGCACTTAACCACTACACCAAACTGGCAGAAGAAGCAGAAGACCTAATCATCCTCTTCCCCTCTCTAGACTGAGGCCTCAAAGGGGGACTCTGGGGGGTGCCATCCCCACCCTACCCTTATGGTGCCACAGACATTCGTGCGTGTATTCCAGCATGAGTAGTCCTGAGCAGTGTTCCCTCTAAGCTGAGTTACTGTGAGTTGGCTTGCAGTTTTTTAGCCTCCGGCTCACACATTTTTGCCTTGGCTCCAGAGCAAACTAATTTATGTAGCAGCCAGATCACTCACTCAGAACTTTAATGCCGGTAGCTCACAAAGTAGAATTTTTGCTCACAAGACTCCGCACCTTAGGGGGAGCATCGGTCCTGAGTCGCAGCTCGCTTCTTCAGATCCATCGGGAAAGTTTTGACAGGCGAATCGGTGTGATTATGGATTGATTGGATTGGACTGGATTTTATTTTATTTGTGCACTCCCCCCCCCCCCCCTTGCAGGCCCTCGCAGGCGAGATCAGCCCCTTCCTGTGCAGTGGCAGCCACCAGGTGCAGCGCGACTGCCAGCCGAGTGCCCTGAACTGCTTCGTGGAGGCCATGTCGCAGTGCGTCCCGCCCATCCCCATCCGGCCCTGCGTGCTGAAGTACCTGGGCAAGACCCACAACCTCTGGTTCCGCTCGACACTCATGCTGGAGCACCAGGCCTTCGAGAAGGGCCTCAGCCTGCAGATCAAGTCCAAGCAGACCTCCGAGTTCTACGAGCAGGAGAGCATCACGCCGCCCCAGCAGGTGAGGAGCCGACACTTTGGTCTCTGTGTTGTTTTGCATAACTCGAGTAAAATGACAAATGGTCACAAGTTCTGCTATTTGGAAAAAAAACAACTCAAAAACCCCCCTCCAAGGTTAGTTTCGGCTGAGATTCACGCCGACTAAGCACGATTCATAATTCATCCATGCCGCGATGGAGAGACAAGGGCGAAAAATGAGAGGCGTGCTCGTTTTCTCTCCCCGGCTTGGTTGGACACAAGGCCGTTGGATAAAAGGCTCCAACGCCCCCCACCCCCAAGAACGTGGCTTTGAAAATAGGGAGCCGGGTGCAGCCACCTCGAGGTCCTAGAGTAGTTTCTGGGCTCCAGCACAAACCGTGGTTGAGGCCAGTCAGAATTTTCTCTAGCCGCAAGCTACAATGGACTTTACAGTGGCTCAGCTGCCCTGGGAAAACAGTGATTAGCTGTGGATTCAGTGGGTGCTGATGAACTGCTTGAGAATTTGTCGGCGGGGGGGAGAGCCAGTTTGGTACGGTGGTTAAGAGCGGCTGACTCTAATCAGGGAGAACCTGGCCCTGCCCGCTTTCTACAAACATTGGCAGGTGATAGCGGGCATCACGTTGGGAACTCCTCCAATACAAACGAGCACCTTTAGTGTTTCTCAGTCTTAGCACCTAGGATCAGCAGCCAAGTCCAAATCTGGATCTTTGTGGAACACCCGCCGCTAAAATTTCCAACCCAAAGGTGTCTGTGACGCAAAGGGGGCATCGTTGTGACGTGGGGATCTTGCCGTGGGAGCTGAATTCTTCCTGTTGGGAAGAGCCGTGCCTCACTGGTAGAGCCTCTGCTTGGCACACAGAAGGTGCCAGGTTCAATCCTCAGCGTCTCCAGTTGAAGAGGTCAGATAGTAGGTGGCGTGAAATACCTCTTCCCGAGACCCTGGAGAGCCACTGCCAGTCAGAGTAGACAATACTGACCTCGATGGGCCAGTGGTCTGATTCAGTGTATACACAGTATGAAAGACCTCTGCCTGAGCAGAGGTCCATCAGTGGCTATTAGCCACAAGGTATAGATAGGAACTCTCGGTCTGGGGCAATGGATGCTCTGTCTTCTTGGTGCTTGGGGGGGGGGTCAACAGTGGGAGGGCTTCTGGTGTCCTGGCCCCACTGCTGGACCTCCTGAGGGTACCTGAGATTTTTGGCCACTGTGTGACCCGGAGTGTTGAATGATGTTGGACTTGATGGGCCATTGGCCTGATCCAACATTGGCTTCTCTTATGTTCTTATCTTCTTAAGGCTTCTGAGTGTCTACGGGAGATTTGATTGGCTGTGCTGTTTTTGATAAACGTTGCTTTGGCAGCAGCTACCAGCACAAGGATCCACACTGTGTGACTGAAGTTAAGTGCTGGCAATGATGGAGCAGAGGTCTATCTGTAGCTATTAGCCCCAAGGGACAGAGGGAACTAGGGGTCATTTTGTAGAAAAAGAGGTGCAGGGGCTCATTAGCATAACTTATTTGCATATGCCACACCCCCTGACATCACCGGAAGTGTGTCAGAAGGCAACACCCACCGCGCAGGCTCCACTGGACTGTTTTGGATTGCTAGCTATGGGGGGGGGGCATGCAGATCTTCCCTCACAGAGGAGAGAGAGCTCGTACCCGAATAAACCTTGGCCTTAAAGGTGCCACTGGACTGTTTTGGATTGCTATCGGGGGGGGGGCGCTGCAACTTACCTGGCTGCTTCTTGCTCCTTGTGGCCTGGGGCTGCAGGGGGCGGGGCTTGTTGCATGTGCCCAGCCCCCTGGGCTCTTTACTGACAGAGCTCTGCTCCTGTGCGCTCCTGCAGGAAATGACCCCTGGAGGGAACACTCCATCTGGGGCAGTGATGCTCTGTATTCTTGGTGCTTGGGGAGGGCCTCTGGGGTTCTGGCCCCGCTGGTGGACCTCCTGATGGCACCTGGGCTTTGGCTGCTGTGTGACACACAAATGTTGGACTGGATGGGCCATTGACCTAATCCAACATTGGCTTCTCTTATGTTCTTATGGGACCTTGGAGAGCCACTGCCAGTCAGAGTAGACAATACTGACCTCGATGGGCCCAGTGGTCTGATTCAGTATCAGACAGCTTCAGATGTTCATCAGTCCCTCTCCAGAGCTGTCCCTTCCATACGGCTACTTCCCAACCTAGAGAAAAACACCTTGAACCCAATAGAATTGGGGGATTCTTTGATGTGTATTGATCATGGTGCCTCTTGTTCCAGTCGGCCTCTGCCCCGTTTTAAGACCTGGGCCCAGCCAGCAGAATAGCCCCCTTGGGTCAGCCAACTGCCCGACGGTTCCCTTTTCCGACTTCCAACCATCAGGACTTGATCACCCGTTTCACAGTGTTGTTCGTCATAAAGAAGAAACGTTCTTTGCTTTGTTTCCCTCCCTCCCTCAAGGAAATACTCGATTCTCTGGCCGAGCTGTACTCTTTGCTACAAGAAGAGGACATGTGGGCCGGCCTGTGGCAGAAGCGCTGTAAATTCCCCGAGACGGCCACCGCGATCGCCTACGAGCAGCACGGCTTCTTCGAGCAGGTAGCGCATTTTGGTTCTCAGCTGCACGAAAGCAGCGTGGTTTTGCCAGCCAAGCGGTATCATCGGTAGCACATAAAGAAAAAGAGACTAAGCCCTTTCCCAGAGCTTGGTAACAGCTACGTTTGGTCAGGATGTCGGCAGATTTAATTAAGGGCTTCTTCGCAAGCTTAGGCACTCGGTGGGGGCTACTGGGATGACTCGTGCAGCGTTTTGTAATATTGGCATGGAGCTTTTAAGAAGGTTTTGTGGCCGCAGTCCCCTTTATGCGGAGTGCTACAATGTTTAAGCACCGATCTAGTGTGCAGTAGCTACCAGCGAATTGTGAAGTATCAGGATCTCGGGGTAAACGGGATTTAAATTTTGAGTGTGTTTCCCATATCCACTGTGGGGAGGGAGAGAAGCTGGCTTCCCAATTTCATCAAGAGAGCAAGAGGGACCCTGACCCGGATAGCCCAGGCAAACCCTATCTCATCAGATCTTGGAAGCTAAGCAGGGTCGACTGTGGTTATTGGATGGGAGACTGCCTTAGAATATCAAGTCAGGAGGACAGGGGCAGGCTTTATTCAGCCACCTCTCTGAATATCCTCCAGGCCCCCAGTAGGGGTCAGTCACCAGAGGTCGACAGGACTTCCCGGTGCAGACCCATGCATGGACACACACACACAAATACAAAAAATACCAGAGAGAGAGAGAATTGTTCTAAACACTCTTAAGTCAGGAAACACTTTTGTAGCATTTCAACATTCAACCAGTGTTCCCTCTAAGCTGAGGTAGTGTGAGCTAGCTCACAGTTTTTTAGCCCCCCGCTCACACAGTTTTGTCTTAGCTCAGAAAGGATGGCTCCAGAGCAATGCTCCCCCTAAGCTGTGGGGTCTTGTGAGCAAAAATTCTACTTTGTGAGCTACAGGCATTAAAGTTGTCAGCGAGCGATTTAGCTGCTGCATAAATTAGTTTGCTCTGGAGCCATCCTTCCTGAGCGCAGACAAAAATGTGTAAGCCGGAGGCTAAAAACTGTGAGCTAGCTCACACTAACTCAGCTTAGAGGGAACACTGCTCCAGAGCAAACTAATTTATGCAGCAGCCAAATTGCTCGCTAATGCCTGTAGCTTACAAAGTAGCATTTTTGCTCACAAGACCCCACAGCTTAGGGGGAGCATTGCATTCAACATAAACCATTTCAACACAACCTCAAGGCATAAAGTTCTGTAAAGGAAATTCTTGGTTGCTCTGTCAAGACCCAGAGGGGGTTTGGCCAGAACAACCAGGAACAAAACTAAATTCAGACATGAAGTGCCGTTTTCCAACCACAGGAGCTAATGCAACTGTCAATCAACTCTCTGAGAATTTGAGACTCACCTCTGACCGGCAGGGCAAAGCTCAGCCCATTCTTTCTATCTCCCGGGTCGGGAAGGTCAAGGAAAGCTGGGTTAAGCCAGGGTGACTCAGAGAGTCAAGGTTGAACAAGAGAGTCCCAGACAGCTAGCTCCAAGTACTCTTTAGAATTTGATAGTGACTCCTGACTTCTGCAATGTATGAACATTCCCAGAAGGCAAAAGTCATGTGAGGCGAAAACCATGTACTGGGTTATCTGTACCCAAAGTCCATAGCACTTAGCAGAGTCCTGAAGCCTCCTGGGAAACAGAACCAAAGATTCAACCATGGAGGCTAATTGATATAGAAATTAAAGTGGTGACATAGTGTCAGACTCTTGGAGAAATCAGCTCCCAACAACATTCACTCAGAAGACTGAGAAGTTTATTGAGACGTTGATAGGATCCAGCCTGTAGGTTGGCTGTGTTAGAACTGAAGATGGAGGCGGGAAAGTAATAGATATACAAGGTTCAAACAGGGACCCTAAAAGGTTATAAGCCAATCACCCCCAGGTATTCCACCCACCCAAACCAAGGGCTCTGTGTTCCCACCTTGGTGACATCTCCTGAACACATAGACAAAAGGAAGGTGGTGTAAGCTGAGACTCAAGGCTGGTGGATGTTCCCAGGCATGATAAGCAACAGTCTACTTCAAAGCATCTGAAAGCGAAAGGATTTGGAATTCACACTCTCCTGATCCCCCTCCCAACTTCTATGGCAAGCAAGCAATAAAATGTAAAGTGAGTTTGACGCATAGGTTTAACAGAGGACTGAGGCTCAATCCAGGCTCTAATTCCATGAGGCCCTCAGCCTTCCAAACGGACACCAGATACACTTTCCCCCCAGCCAAAGAGACCAATCCAGCTGCTGCGGCCCTGCGTATACAGCACCAATCAGCTTGTCATCAATTGTGCGACAGGTGGAAGAGCTGCTCCCAGAAACCTCTGCTTCCTGAGCAGATAATTTGAGTTCTTGAGTGCTTTCTGCGCCTGAAGCCCCAATTCCCAGTCCTGACTTTACGGCTCGGACAGTGCGTGCGCTGCGTCCATTTGAGAGCAGCACCTCCCATCGGATCGGGTTGGTTGCACTTTCGGATTTGAGGAGGAGGAGAAAAAAATAACAGATTGTTGGTTTTCTTTAAGGCACAAGAAACCTACGAGAAGGCGATGGATAAAGCCAAGAAAGAGCACGAGAGGAGTAACGCCTCCCCTGCCGTTTTCCCCGAGTACCAGCTCTGGGAAGACCACTGGATTCGGTAAGTGATTTAAATTGGTATGCCGGCATTGGCAGTATCGGAGGATAAATCTGTCATGGCTCAAGTAGGGTGTCACCTGACGCTGCCACCACTCTGGATTTAGGATCCCTTGAGAAGGCCCAGAGCACCCTCCCAAGACCTTCAGACCTCCCTTTTGGCTGAATAACAGGCATGAGGACCAGGCAGAGTGAAACAAGGAAAAGGTTTATTTTATAGGAGGTCAAACAACAAAGTGCAGAATAATAACAGTAAGTGGGTGAAAATAAAATAAATCAAATGCCCTAACGTGTCTAAATATATTGTCCCTAGCTCACTATCTCAAGTGGCCTTACACTACTCACTCTGTCCTCAGGATGAGGGTCTCTCCCCTGCCTTCCTTCTGGCTCTGCCCTCTGGAAGAAAGAACAACTTCTGCTCTGGCACCAGCCCTTTTTGTTCCCCAGCCCTCTTATTCCCTATTGGTCAATTTTGGCTCCAAAATCTCCCAGGGGTTTCTGGGAGTTGTAGGCCCAGCCTCATCTACTGCTGCACAGGCTTCCTCGGCCTGCTAGGCCATGCTTACGCAGCCCAGATCATGACAGTTAGTCTTAAGCACTAGGCTTAACGTGCAGTTCAGGAAGTAATTGAGGAACGGGAAATTTAGCTGCATCTCTGACCAGTTGACCACTGCCTGAAGCTTTGTTTCTGGCAACAGGAGCTGCCCTGGACTTGCAGGGGCGACTCACCTTGGCTGAGACAAGCCATACTCTACTGGCAGCTGCGGCAGCTGCCAGTAGAGTATGGCTTGTCTCAGCCAAGGCGAGTTGGTGAGTTGCCCCTGCAGCAGCTGGATCAGGACATGCCCAGAGCAGACAGGGCAGGGCCACAGGCTCTGGGTACAAGTAATCAAGTTTGGCAGCTAAGGTGGCACCAGTGGTGTCCTCAAGCCTTGCCTCGGAGCACCCTGGGAGGCAGCAGCGGTGGAGACTTCTGATTGGGTAAAGGGGTAGAGGGGAGGTGCTAGCCAGGGGCGGGGATTGGAAGGGCGTTCTATTTAAGGAGGATCTGCAGCAGGCCAGGGAGGAGGAGTTATCCTGGCTCAGGCAGCATGGAAGAGCAGAGGCTATGGAAAGGCAGAGGTACGAGGTGGTGCAACCCACTCCCCTCTCCAGTCTGAGGCCTTGCGGGTCCTCCGCCGCAAGGGAGGTCGCAGTGCAACCAGGAGAGTGTGGCCTTGACCGTCTTGCAATGACGTCGTTTGCAACTGGTTTGGAGAGACACAATAGAAATGTTTATACATGTTAGTACAGGATATGGGCAAACACTGGCACCGGGGTGATCTCTCCCCACATTCAGACCCTTGGTCTGTCAAGGTCAGTATCGCCTGCCCTGACTGGCAGCAGTTCTCCGGGGTCTCAGGCGGAGGTCTTTCAGATCACTTAAATGCCTGAATCCTTTTAAATGGAGAAGCTGGTGGTCCAACCGGGGACCTTCTGTGTGCAAAGCAGAGGCTCTTCCCCTGAGCCATGGACTCAGTCTGTCCACGCAGGAGCCGGGATTCTTTTTCTATAGAAGAAGAGCCTGGCTGCCTGAGGCCAGACTTAAGGGCATTCCCCATGTCCTCCGTTGAGCCAGTCTTCCTCCGAGGGAATGGTTGCAGGTCCCTAGTCTTTAGCGGACACTAAAGCGTATAATACAGAACACTGAAACATATAATAATAATATGTTATAGAACATATAATAATATAATACACAGGGGTTATTTCGTAGAAAAGAGGTGCAGGATCTCATTAGCATAACTTATTTGTATATGCCACATCCCCTGACACCACTAGAAATGTGTCAGAAGGCAACAGCCACTGCTCAGGCTCCACTGGACTGTTTTGGATTGCTAGCTATTGGGGGGGGAAGGGGGGGAATGCGCAGATCTGCCCTCACAGAGGAGGGAGAGCTTGTACCTGAAGGTGGGCCGGGGGGGCTCTGCAACTTACCTGGCTGCTTCTTGCTCCTCGTGGCCCAACTGACAGCTGCTGGGAACAGGGGGCAGGGCTTATTGCATGTGCCTGCCCCCTTGTCTCCTTACCTTCGGAGCTCTGCTCCTGTGCGCTCCCGTGGGAAATGACCGCTGATAATACATATAAAACTTTAAAAAGTAAGAACTTCTAAAACTGTCGCCAAGAGATGCAAAAATACAACGAGAAGAGAAGAAGAGAAGAGATTGGATTTATATCCCGTCCTTCACTCGGAGTCTCAGAGTGGCTTACAAACTCTTCCCTTCCCCTCCCCACAACAGACACCCTGTGGGGTAGGTGCGGCTGAGAGAGCTCTGACAGAAACTGCTCTTTTTCAAGAACAGCTCTGACAGAACTATGGCTTGCCCAAGGTCATCCAGCCAGGCGCAAGTGGAGGAGTGGGGAATCAGACCCGGTTCTCCCAGATCAGAGTCCGCACTCTTAACCACGACTCCATACCGGTTCAAAAACAAGGGTGGGGGGTAAAAAACTATATTTTTTTAAATTGGTTCAGTTCCTATCCCGCCCTTCCCACAAATAAGCTCAGGGCAGGTCGCAAACATTAATTATGGAACAATAAAGCCAGAGATTAAAACTGTAAGACTTAATCCTTAGATGGTGGCGACCAGACCGCCTCACAACTATTACTGAAGCAATGGCTGAGCAAAGCAATAGCCCCATTGACAGATTTGACAGCGGAATATCTTCACAGCGAGATGGATGTGGTCTATAGGTCCTATTCCTCATACATCAAGAAAAATAATCTGCCTGGGGAAATAGTAGTCAGATTCTTGAAGAGACATGTGAGAGATTCTATCCTGAAAGCAACCACGGAAACTCCCTTGAAAATTGGGGACAACAACATCAGGATTTTAAAAGACATTCCATTTGATATTAGACAGAAGAGAAAGAATTATAAAGAACTAATCATATTTTTACAAACAAATGGCATCAGTTACAGATGGTTAATCCCAGAAGGCGTCATTTTCAAACTGCACGACAAAAAAGAAAAGATTGACTCTGTTCTTAAGGTACGTTCTGTAAACACAGCTCAGGGAACCAGCTGAGGACGAGAAGGAAGAAGAAGAAAGCAAATCTGATGGCAAGTTAGGCTTGGGGTCTTCGGATGAGGACTCACCCTCTGAGAAGGGAGCGGCTGCCCCTAAAAGTGCATACAAACTGAGGATTAGAAAAGAGAAGAATAAATAGTGGCTGAAGGACTCTGATGTGTGCCTGAAAACTCTGAAATTGATTTGGGATGCTCGAGGGGGTTTCTCTAAGCAGTTAAAAGTATAGTTAAAAGATAATTAATTTAGCATAACCGACTATGTTCATTGTTTTATTAGTTTTTTAAAGGAAAAAAATAACATTGCATTAAGATGATGTAATGATGTCCTACTCTTGGGTTTTTAGTTAGTAGTGGGTCTTTTTTCTTTATCTTAGATGTAGTTCCCCTTTCCATATTTTCGGTTGTGGTTTTGTAGTCTGCAAAAAATCAATAAAAAATTCCCCTTGGGGGGGTAAAAAAAAAACACCTATTACTGTGATGCCCCCGGGTTTTAGTCAGTTTAAAGCAGAGAGGGCTAAATCCCATAAGGGATTCCAGATGGTCAACACCCAACCTCAGTTGAGCCTGGCGGGTTATTGTTCATAGCCTCGAAAACAGAACACCATGATTGATAGTAGCCGGGGTCATTTCCTGCAGGAGTGCACAGGAGCGGAGCTCCGGCAATAAAGAGCCCAGGGGGCAGGCACATGCAACAAGCCCCACCCCCTGCTCCCAGCAGCCCTCAGTCAGATCAAGAAGCAGCCAGGTAAGTTACAGAGCCCCCCCCCAGCTAGCAATCCAGAACAGTCCAGTGGAGCCTGAGTGGTGGGTGTTGCCTTCTGACACATTTCCGGTGATGTCAGGACTCAGGGGGCGTGGCATATGCAAGTAAGTTATGCTAATGAGTTATGCTAATAAGCTCCTGCATCTCTTTTTCTACGAAATGACCCCTGATAGTAGCAGATGGTAACAGCACGGTAGCAGGAGGGGCCGGATGACATTTGGCTGAACCTCTTGGAAAGAGTTCTGTTTGCCGGTACTGAACTTTCCGGTGTGTATCATATGAAGCGCTTAAAACATTTTTTTAAGAAACCGAGCAGCTTGACCTTTTCTTTTCTCCCCCCCCTTCCCCATTCTTCTTCGGAAGGTGCTCCAAAGAGCTGAACCAATGGGAAGCCCTGACAGAGTATGGGCAGTCCAAAGGTCACATCAATCCCTACCTGGTTCTGGAATGCGCGTGGCGGGTCTCCAACTGGACTGCCGTCAAGGAGGCCCTGGTGCAGGTGGGTTGCCTGTCGCCTTTACGGTATGGGATCTGGTCCTTTTGTGGTTTGTGCGGGATTGCGGCTTAGTCTCCACTCAAAACAGTCCCCTTCTTTGCCTTCGGGGAGTTGCTTGTGACGAAGGGCACGCAACTGGCTGTTCCGGCAAAGTGGCATGGATTCTCTGCAGGAGGGATTCTTAGAAGTTCGTTGAAGTGATTTCCTCAGGTTTAACGAACAAACTGCTGGTAGAGCATCTGTTAGCCTAACGTGGTCAGATGGTTCTTCTCCTGAAATTTACTGTTCTCCCCTCCGTGTCTGGGGAGCTTAGCTAACAGAGGGGAGGGAAGCGAAAAAGCATTCTAGGTATCCCCACACAAACCCTTAGGAATTACCAGTCAACAGAGCAAGCCAAAGAGGGCTGGGTTAGTGAAAACAACCAACCAACAAAGCTTTTCCAGATAGTCTCCAGTTTGAAGAGCTATACGTGCCTGACTCATCTGCAGCATACAAATGTGGTACATATAAGAACATAAGAGAAGCCTTGTTAGATCAGGCAACCAGTCCAACACTCTGTGTTACACAGTGGCCAAAACCCAGGGGCCATCAGGAGGTCCACCAATGAGGCCAGAACTCCAGAAACCCTCCCACGCCCCCCAAGAATACAGAGCATCCCCTGAAGACAATGGCTGCCAATCAAAGTAATATAATACGAAAACCAAAAAGAACTGTGATGATGTGATGCTTAATAAATTTCTTTAAGAATCAAAATTATACAATAAGTGAACAATAATATACAGAATAATAGAAAATGACGGTGGTCTCCGGAATACCTTGCCGTTTCGATGGTTGATCTTCTTCCGAACAAAGATGTGAGACAAATACTGTCTTTCAGTAATTCATTTCCTCTGGTGACATATCAAAGATATCAGTGATGATTTTCAACATTCATAATAGCTACAGTACCTAGTGGAGCCTTCCGTGGGCTATTGGTAGCTATTGGTGGGCTATTGGTAGCCCACGGAAGGATCAGGGCGGCTTCCACAAAACTGATGAACAATATACATTTTACAAACGATAAAATACAATAAATCATTTCAAACACAGACAAATCAATTTAAAACATAATTTCGATGGCGATAGAAATAAAGTGCAGTTTAAGGACACATTCAGCGGTGCCACCGCGCTAGGTCATGCTGGGACTGAGTTCACACAGGGCACTGCTGGTAAGACGCCACTCCTAACGGAACGCCTGCCTAAAAAGCTCTGCTTTCACGGCCCTGCAGAACTGTGAAAGGTCCCGCGGGGCCCTGAACTCGGCAGGAAGCTTGTTCCAACAGGACAGAGCTACAAACGAGAAAGCCCTGGTCCTAGCCATTATTCCACCAATGTTTGGTTTTTTTCCCATCACCGCACCCTTACCACCGCTGGCACGGGTACCATCTGGGGTGCGAGACGTACCCGGCGGATGATAGGGTTGTGGGGACATATGGTCATTGTATTGCTATAACAGCTGCCGACCACCATCTTGATTTTACGAATTGGAGCAAGTAGTGGAGCACCAATATTTTATTAATTGTATTATGTTGTATATTGTATTGTATTGTATTGTTCCTATTGTTTTTAATGGCATAGTTAGTCGCCCTGAGCCTTCGGGGAGGGGGGGGGGAACAAATTTAAAGAATAAATAAATAAATAAATAAAACTTGACTTCCTTTGGGCCAGGGAGGTCCAGGCGATTTTGGGATCCTGATCGCAGTGCTCTCTGGGAAACATGCGGGGAAAGGCGGTCCCATTGGTTTTGATTCAGAGCTACTGTGCATAGACAGTGGTGGGCAAAATACGAACTTACGCATTACTAAGAAGCAGGGTCCTAGCTCAGGAGATCTATGAGGAACAACTCATAGAGCAGGGGTCACTGGGGGAGTGGGGGGGGAGGTAGCTGTGAATTTCCTGCGTGGTTCAGGGGTTTGGACTACGCATCCCTTGGGGTCCCTTCCAGCTCTACGTTTCTGTCTTTCATGCAACTCCCACAAGGCTGTCTCCTGAAACGTTTTCATTTCAAATATACCAAATTTGTAGGTATCTTGCTTTCACCTCCTCTTTGCTTGAAGTTTTCTAGGAGCGCACAGTCCCTCTGGTATAGCTGTGCAGTTATTTTTATAACAAGCACATTTTGGCGCCGGGGTTGTTTTTTTGTTTCTGTTTTCCTTTCTGCATCAGCACAGTAACGAATAAATTGCAGGGTAGAGCCGAGCTCTTGAGTTGCAGCCTGGTGAACCGATCGGGTCTGACAGCGTCCCCTTGTGAAGGCTTGCTGTGGGTGTCCCGCAGCACAAGGGAACGAAAGATTCCCACAATGAGGCGTTTGCTAATAAACGAAAGAGAGTCTCCCAAAGCTGCAAACTGAGCTTCTCCAATTTGAGTCTGATCCGGGGTTTTTTAAAAGCCTCTCTGCTGTGGGATTGTTTCTGCTTCCTGTCAGCCTTTGATGGAGGGCTGTGTTATGCCAGGGTAGCTTTAATGCTGCCCCTCCTGTACCAGAGGCAGCTGATTGGCCACTTTGAGAACAGAATGGTGGACTAGACGAGGCTTGCGTCTGATCCAGTGTGGCTTTTTAATGTTCTTAATAAGATTCCAGACAGCTTCTGTAAAACCCGGCGCTCCATGTGGCTTTCCCCGTTTTCTTAACTCTGTAGACATTCCGGTGTTAACAATGCCAAGAGAGCCATGTGTAAGACATACAGCACATTTTCGTATTCATTCAGACTGCTGTCGCTTCAGTCATTTTATGAATAATGTAATAATAAGGGGGCAGATTGTCTTTGCGTGGGGGTAGGGGTAACGCCTCATATTTTTATTGGACCTCAAGCAACAAAGCAAGATTTTAGAACTGACATGTATTAATGCAGGGCTGGCGGATACCGTAGGAAACTGGTGTTCCCTTCACCTCTGACTTAACCCGGGAGTCGGGAACCTTAGCCTGTATTCAGGGGAAGTGCCAGTCTGAAGACAAAACAGCTGGCAGGATGTGCTAAGATGTCCCCAGCTGACGATCGTTTGAGATTTTGTAACTGTACCGAGATGTAGCCTTCAGGCTCACTTGCCCTTAAGCAACCCACTCTGGAGGGATGAGATCCGTGACTCGAGTTTGCAGGATCACAGGCCTCTGTTTCCATGTTTTTCTGACCTCGAGGTTCAGCATACTTTGGTGACCTCCCTCGGGTGCCATTTGCTGCAAAATGTGAAGATGCTGCCCCGGGCATAACCAAGTGCCTTCCTTTGGAGAGCTAGTTTGGTGTAGTGGTTGGGAACGCGGAGAACCAGGTTTGATTCCTCATTCCTCCACATGTAGCTGCTGGTGAGACCTTGGGTCAGTCACAAGTTCATTCAGAGCTGTTCTCTCAGGAGCAGTTCTCGAAAGAGCTCTCTCAGCCCCACCTACCTCACAGGGTGTTTGTTGTGGGGAGGGGAAGGGAAAGGAGATTGTCAGCCGCTCTGAGACTCCTTCGGGTAGTGAAGGGCGGGGTACAAATCCAGTCTCCTCCTCTTCTTCTAATGCCGTCCATTGAGTTTGTATCAGTTCTAAAGGAGATTCCACCCATTTTTTAAAGTAACAAGGCAATAGGAAAGGGAATAATCCAGCTTCACCCTACTCTTTTTCCTTGTTTCTGTTTTCTTCTTCTTCCTGGCTAGTTTTTGGAATACCAGGGTTCTGACGCGGAGGCACGCCAATGGCTAACCGCCTCTGAACATCTCTTGCCTTGAAAGCCCTATAGTCACCATAAGTCAGCTGTGACTTCACGACACCACACACACACACAAACACACACACACACACCTCTTCAGACCAAAACTACGCATTACATGGGAAATGCATGATTGGATCTCCCTGTGTCTTTAAACTGGGGAAAAAATGGCTGGGGAGGGGCCATGGGTCAGTGGCAAAACCCACAAACGGCATGCAGAAGGTCCCAGGTTCAGTCCCCGGCATCTCCAGTTAAAAGGACCAGGCTGTAGGTGGATGTGGAAGACCCCTACCTGAGATCCCAGAGCGTTGCTGCCAGTCCAAGAAGACAGTACTGACCTTGATGGACTGAGGGTCTGATTCAGTATAAGGCAGCTTCATGGGTTCATATGAGAAAGGCCCCCTTTGATTATGCGTTGCCTTCTTAATAAAAATACCAAATGAACATCTTCATGGCGTGGATTTGGGACTGTGTGTGAGAGAGATTAACACATGGAATTCACTGCCACCTGAGGTGGCGGCGGCTACAAGCATGGACACCTTCCAGAGGGAATTGGATAAGCATATGGAGCAGAGGTCCATTAGCCACAAGGAACAGATAGGAACTCTCGGTCTGGGGCCAGGGATGCTCTGTATTCTTGGTGCTTGGGGGGGGGGGCAACTGTGGGAGGGCTCCTGGTGTCCTGGCCCCACTGCTGGACCTCCTGATGGCACCTGGTATTTTTGGCCACTGTGTGACAGAGTGTTGGACTGGAGGGGCCATTGGCCTGATCCAACATTGGCTTCTCTTATGTTCGTGTGTGTGTGTGTGTGTAAAAAGGGTAGCCAGTTAGGCCAGTGGGCTCCCCAATGAGCTGCCTACCCATGAACTCTCTTGTTGTCTTGTCCCCCAGGTGGAGCTGAGCTGCCCCAAGGAGATTACCTGGAAAGTCAACATGTACCGGGGCTACCTGGCCATCTGCCACCCTGAAGAGCAGCAGCTGAACTACATAGAGCGCCTGGTGGAGATGGCCAGCGGCTTGGCCATCCGCGAGTGGCGAAGGCTCCCTTACGTGGTCTCCCACGTTCACACGCCGCTTCTTCAGGTGAGACGTGGGCCCCCCCCCCCCCCGGGGGCAAACCTTGTCACTTTAACCACCGAGCAAAGGAGGGGAGTGTAAAATTGTAGGACTGGGGGAAGGTCCCCGAGCTTGTGGAGCCTGTGAGAGTTGTCCTAATTTTGACAAAGGGACAGCGGGCACCACCACAAAATGGCGGGAGCCAGTCACAAAATGGCTGCTGTGGATTTTCTAAAGCGAGCATGCTTTTTCAACGGGGGTGGCTATTTCAGAGTGTATATTCAGAGTGTACAAAGGAGAGCTCCCCCTTCCCCCCAAGTCTTCTACTCTGATAAAGTGGAGGAAAGCCAGAATCGGCTCTTATATTGGGGAGGGAGCAAACAGACACCCAGAAACACATCTGTATGCACCACGCCACCAATGGGGGCACTCTGTTGGGGACCGCTGGTGCAGGGGATATTTTGGTAGGTTGAGGAAGGCTTCTTTTGTTCCTCCCTTGGCCATGATGCTTCTGAGAAATATAGCGTTTGGGTTGCATTTTTTAAAAAAAAAATTAAGAAGAGTTGGTCTTTATACCTCGCTTTTCTCTACCTGAAGGAGTCTCAGAGTGGTTTACAATCTCCTTCCCCTCCACACAGCAGACACCCTGTGAGGTAGGCAAGGCCGAGAGAGCTCTTTCGAGGACTGCTCTTGAGAGAACAACTGTGAGAGGCAGCCTAGAACAACCGGGAAACATAGAACAACATCTTATAGATCCCTGTAAGAATTACCCTTTCCTAATGGAAGAAGAAGATATTTGGATTTATACCCCGCCATTCACTCGGAGTCTCAGAGTGGTTTACAATCTCCTTCCCCTCCACACAGCAGACACCCTGTGAGGTAGGCAGGGCCGAGAGAGCTCTGACAGAAACTGCTCTTTCAAGGACAGCTGTGCCAGAATTATGGCTTGCCCAAGGTCATCCAGCAGCTGCGAGTGGAGGAGTGGGGAATCAAACCTGATTTTCCCAGATTAGAGTCCGCACACTTAACCACTGCACCAAACTGGCTCTCAGTCTTTGCACCTTCTTCAGTTCTTCAGATTTTGCACCTTCTCTAGTGCTTGGGAAAAAGAAACAGGTGGAATCTCTTGGACATAAGGTGGGTTGGGAAGCCGGAAGGTGTCTTTTAGCGTCTCGGCTTATCGGGACAGGAGGGAGCCGCTCCCACTGGCTTTCGTCAGGGTCACAGCTGTACCTGAAAGGGCTCAGGCGTGCCTCTGGAGTTCGACAATGTTGCAGCAACGATGTTACCACTGCCTCCTAAGCCGGAGCAATGGGACAGGGTTAGTGGTGCTCATAACTTTAGGCTGGTTACCAAGGTCAGGGCAAATGTATGTTGATGGACCTCTCTGAAAAGCCACGCCCCCATTCCTTTCTGCCACTTCAGCTTATGGCAACATGATAGGGTCCGGAAATCAGCGTTGTTTGGTGGAGATGCTGGAAATGCGACACTTGTTTTTCAACTGTGGTTTGTCTTCTGTGTGTGTTTCATAGAATCATAGAGTTGGGAGGGACTTCCAGGGTCATCTAGTCCAACCCCCTAGATGCAGGAAATTCACAAATACCTCCTGGTGACCGCTGTTCCACGCCCAGAAGATGGCCAAAAAAAAAAACCCACCCTCCAGGATCTCCAGCCTAACTGGCCTGGAGAAAAATTGCTTCCTGACCCCAAAGCGGCAGTCAGCATTTCCCTGGGCATGAGAATTAGGGTGCTTAGCATCACAGATGGCACTTGCCCTTACACACCACGACAGTTTAGTATAGTGGATAAGTAAAAAGTAAAGGTAAAGGTTCCCTTGCTCGAAAGCCAGTCAAATCCGACTCTAGGGTTGCGGTGCTCATCTCCGTTTCAAAGCCGAAGAGCCAGTGCTGTCCGAAGACATTTCCGTGGTCACCTGGCCGGCATGACTAAACACCAAGGCGCACGGAACGCTGTGACCTTCCCACCGAAGTGGTACCTATTTATCTACTTGCAATTTCTTGCTTTCGAACTGCTAGGTTGGCAGGAGCTGGAACTAGAGACGGGAGCTCACTCCATCATGCGGCACCCGGGTCTCGAACTGCTGAACTACTGACCTTCCACAGCCTGCAGTTCAGCATCTTAACCACTTGAGCCACCGCAGACTCTTATCTGGGAGAACCGGGTTTAATTCCCCACTCCTCCACTTGCACCTGCTGGATGACCTTGGGCAAGCCGTAGTTCTGTCAGAGTTGTTCTTGAAAAAAGAGTAGTTTCTGTCAGAGCTCTCTCAGCCCCACCTACCTCACAAGGTGTCTGTTGTGAGGAGGGGAAGGGAAAGGAGTCTCTAAGCCGCTCTGAGACACCTTTGGGTAGTGAAGAGCAGGGTATAAATCCAATTTCTTCTCTTCTTCTTCTTCTGATTCCCCACTCCTCCACATGCAGCTGCTGGATGACCTTGGGCAAGCCATAGTTCTGACAAGAGCTGTCCTTGAAAAAGAGCAGTTTCTGTCAGAGTTCTCTCGGCCCCCACCTACCTCACAAAGGTGTCTGTTGTGGGGAGGGGAAGGGAAAGGAGTCTGTAAGCCGCTCTGAGACTCCCTTGGGTAGTGGAGGGCGGGGTATAAATCTTCTTCTTCTACATATAAACAGACGAGGCCCATGGCCATGGTGGGGCATTTGGGGGCAGAGCCCCACCACCCACAAGCCCTGCCCCACCATTGGATGATGCCAGACACCCCACCCCCAGTGCACCTAGCCCCGCAGCGGCAGTGAGGCTGGAGAAAGAAAGAGAAGCCACCCTGCAGCCTCTGGTCAGCCTCACTCCCTCCCCATCAGCCCCTCCGTTTAACAGCTGATGGAGGGGAGTGAAACTGACCAGAAGCGGCAGGGCAGCCCTCTCCAGCTCCCTGCCTCTGGGGAAGGGGGGGGAGGGAGGAGAGAGAGAGAGAGAGAGAAGGCATGGTGATGGTGGTAGGGAAGCCAGTCTTTCTCCCATAACACCTCCAGTGACCTCTCCGAGAATGAGGCCTGTGTCTAAGGTACAGGAGGGTAGCCATGTTGGTTCTCGGCAGAGGAGCAAGATTCGAGTCCCAGTAGCACTTTGGAGACCAACAAGACCTTCGGGCTATAAGCATTCCCGAGTCAAGGCTCCCTCTGTCGCAGATCAGGCACGGTGCAGAAAGTTTGCTGGCACAAGCCCCATAGATCTGAACGGGAGGTGTGCCAGGCTGCATCACTGCTCTTGCCCAACTCCCATTCATTGGTTTGGTGCAGTGGTTAAGTGCGCGGACTCTAATCTGGGAGAACCGGGTTTGATTCCCCACTCCTCCACTTGCACCTGCTGGATGACCTTGGGCCAAGCCATAGTTCTGTCAGAGCTGTTCTTGAAAGGGCAATTCTCTCAGAGCGCTCTCAGCCTCACAAGGTGTCTGTTATGGGGAGGGGAAGGGAAAGGAGTTTGTAAGCCACTCTGAGACTCCCTTGGGTAGTGAACGGCCAGAGTATAAATCCAATCTCCTCCTCCTTCCTCTTCTTCCTCTGCCTCTTCTTCTTCTTCTTCATCTCGTTGGGGTGTGCTGGAGAAAATCTTGGAGGCTTATGCTCATATCTGAGGCAGGGGGTCGGAGGGGTCTTCAGAAGTTGCTTCCTTCTGCATGCTCCGACGTCGACAAAGGTATCTGAGGTTACAAAATCCTCAATGGGGACCGGTCTGAATTAAAAAGAAAGCAAGACTGCGTATGCCTCTGTGGAATCCACTTGCTTTTTGTTTCATGAGATGGGAGCGAGCGGAAGAGGCAAGATTAAAACAAAAATAATAATAACCCGGAGTGTCCTTTCTTTGAGCAGATATGTCCCGAATGTTCTGAGCCTCTGTGATGTACTTACCTCGCTATCTCGGAGCTATCTTGTTAGGTTTGCTCCAGGGAAGCCGATCCCTTTACCTAAGACTCTCCCCCAGTTCGAAAGAACGAATATTGCTAAATAAGACATTTTTTTGTGCTTCTGGCTGCATCGACGTAGTACAATTAAATCTCCGCAAACGCACACACACACACACCGCTTGCAAAAATAGTCAGCAAATGACAAAGTTACAAACACGGCAATGGTGAACTACTCAGCAGTAATTACTTTTTTCTACATCAGATAGTGGGTGATTAAATACCTGCTCGAAAATTAAATTTACATGATGAATGGGAGCAGGATGAAGGTTAAGCTATTGTGAGGCCTGATACTGTGGCGATTATTGGGGGAGGGTGGGGGGAATATTACTTTGCTTAATTTATTTTGTTTCTGGAGATTTGTCTGTAAGTGTAGACTGACTTTTGGGCGAGGAACAGTTATCTTTTCATTTTAGCTGATTAATAGCCTAATGCGAGTGGTTATCTCTCCAGAAGATTTGCAAAAATGGTTACGTCAATTTTATCCTCTGCGCGCGATTTAAATTCTAGCAAAGTTTTGCCAGTCCATTTTGCAGCTTTAAAGCTAGGTACCTGCACAGTGTTTCTCTTTGCTAGTTGGAGGGAAGGTGATATTTGCAGAACATCTGCTGATGGGAGAGCAGTTTGAAGTGAGCACGTAATGGGGCTTGGCTTGATCTGCAGGCCGTGGGCTCTAAGGGATCCGGTCTTTCAAGCGCTGAGAGAATCAAATAAAGCTGACAGGCAATAGATTCAGGATGGATGAAAGGAAATACTTCTTTACACAGAGAGTGATTAAAATGTGGAATTCTACCAAAGGATGTAGTGAGGGCAACAGGCATAGACAGCTTTAAAAGGTGAGTAGACAGATGCATGGAGGATACGTCTATCAGTGGCTGCTAGCCATGGTGACTAGGTGGAACGTTTTCGTTCAGAGGCAGTTGATCTCTGAATCCCAGTGCAAGGAGGCAGCACCAGGGGAAGGCCTTGGTCTCTGTGCCCTTTCTGTTGGACCTACAGAGGAACTGGTTGGCCACTGTGTGAGACAGGATCCTAGTCTAGATGGCCCACTGGTCTGATCCAGCAGGGCTCTTCTTAGGAGGATCACAGACCTTCTGGTTTTGGAGTTGGTGCAGTGTAGTGGCTAAGAGAGAGAGTCTGGGAGGAGTCTTTAGGTCAAACCTTAATTTCGCTTGTTAACCTCTATCAAACTGTGTCCCCTCCCCCACCATCTTCAAGATGGGGATAATAATCTTGGTCTCCCTTGCTTGGGTGTTGTAATGATTATAATTAGGGATGGGCACGAACTGCATTTTTGCAACTGAGTTTGGTTTGTGGCTGAACCACAAACTGATAGGCCGGTTTGTGAACCAAACCAGTTCATATCAGTTTGTGAGCTACACCCGTTTGATGTCGTGGTTAAGTGCGTGGACTCTAATCTGGGAGAACCGGGTTTGATTCCTCACTCCTCCACTTGCAGCTGCTGGATGACCTTGGGCAAGCCATAGTTCTGATAAGAGCTGTTCTTGAAAAAGAGCCGTTTCTGTCAGAGCTCTCTCAGCCCCGCCTACCTCTTGTGGGGAGGGGAAGGGAAAAGGGAGTTTGTAAGCCCCCCTTCCCCCCTGCACTTGGGCTTCTTCTATGTATGAGGCTCTGCCTCCTGCGAAAGCCATTTTGTGGCTGGTTCCGCCTCCTGCAGCAGCCATTTTGCGGTTGAGCCCACTTTCCTGTGTCAGAATTCCAGAAGTGCCTTCAGGCTCTAAAAGGTTGGGGGCCTCTGACTTGTAGGATTGGGATGGATTCAGTGAAAACAACAGATGGTTTAACCCAGGGTGTCAAACATAAGGCCCAGGGCCAGAACCTGCGCAGCCCACAAGGACTAGTGCAAGAGACAGAACAGGAGACTGCTCGGGGGGAGTGGGCGGAGCCACTTGGATTGTGGCTTCAGCACAGCAGAACAACCTCATCTGAAGCAGTCGAGCAGCGTGGGAGTGTCTGCCCAGTGCTGCACCGCTGTCTCTGGTCCACCCACGTGGGTTTTCCTCTGTACCCCCTCCCAGCCTAATGGGCCTTGCAGTGAGGATACGACAACTCAGAGCTTACCAGCTGCTGTTCATATCCCCGGTACTTGGCATTACGTTTTATGGCACACATGGCTCGGCCCGACAAAGTGACACTTACATCAAATCTAGCCCTCGTAAGAAATGAGTCTAGCACTTTTGCTTTAATCATTAGTGAGTTGAATGCAGATTTTTTTAAAAAAAGAAAAGAAACATGTTTTAACGCAAAATGATGAAGGAAAAAACTTTTGTGTCGAGCAAAGTTTCTGTAACCAGATGATTCATTTCTCCTTGGTTTTGTCCTGGAATGTCAAAAAGCTGCCCTACATTCGGAGAACATTAAAGCAGAAATTAAGCCTAGTTCCCGCAACTATTAAAAAAAAAAGACAATTTCACTTTTAAAGGAAGTTAATGGCATCGAATGACATCATGATGGAATAAAAAGGCATGTCGTGGGCGTACAGCTGCACTCTTGGCTTAAAAAAATATTTGGCTAGGGTAAAGTCATAGGTGGCCAGCTGCTGGGTGTTTCGACCCCAGGCTCTGCTTAAACATTCTACTCCCTGGCTATGTAGACAGATAAGGTTTGAACATATGAAGCTGCCTTATACTGAATCAGACCATCACTCCATCAAAGTCAGTCTTGTCTAGAGATGTAAAATTTCCGAAAATTTTGAAGCTCGGAAAAAACCCCGTTTTTCTCCCAGGTTTTTTGAAGGGGGGGGAATTTCGGAAAAATGGGAAAAAATGCTACATTAGCATTTCTTTTTTCTTTTCTTTTGTCTTTTCTAGATTGAAAGTCATTCTGTTACTTTAGGAACATAAAATATGACTATGGACATTTTTACTTGGCATGAAATTATCACAACTAGCATATTAAAAATATAGTGTATCCAAATAATTATTACAAACAGAATACCCACCCACATGCAGGAAAAAAAAAACTGAGACCTTTTTCTTTTCTTGTGACAATAGCACCTTTTAAAGGAAGAAATGCATCTTGTTCTTGCATTGGAGAGTTCAGTTTGTAACCTAGAACTTGCTTGTCCTCAGTGCATAGAAGTTAGATCAATCTGATACCATACATCTTTTTTTAGAAATGATTTGGAAAATATTTGAACACCTTGTCTTAAAATATTTTATTCTTCATGTTAAAATAAAATGTTCCATAATCAGTTTTTTTTTCTTTTTTCCAATTTTTCCCATTTTTTTCTTGGGCCTTCACATCTCTTGTCTACTCAGACAGGCAGCTGCTCTCCAGGGTCTCAGGCAGAGGGTCTCTCGTGTCACCTTCCACCCGATCCCTTTACCTGGAGATGCCAGGGATTGAACCTGGGGCTTTCCGCGTGCCTAGCCTGCCTAACCTTGGAGGGTTGCTCTCTTGAAGTATTTGAAGGGCTGTCACTTAGAAGAGGGCAGGGAGCTGTTCCTGTTGGCAACAGAGGATAGGACTCGCAATAATGGGTTTAAATGAAGGGTGGGAAGGTACCTGTTGGACCTTAGGGAAAAAATTTCTTTTACAGTAAGAGTTGTGCAAAGGTGGAATCAGCTGCCTCAGGAGGTGGTGAGTTCCCCCTTCCTGGCAGTCTTTAAGCCGCAGCTGGACAAACCCTTGTCAGGGATGCTCTAGGCTGGTCCTGCATTGGGCAGGGGGTTGGACTAGATGGCCTGTAGGACCCCTTCCAACTCTGTGATTCTAAGGCAGGGGCACCTGGAGCAGAGCCTCCAAAGATAATTGTAGTGGTCGGGCAGGTTCACAGGGACTAGGTGGTCCATCAAGTATATTGGTTGCAAATCATACAGGGCTCTGAAGGCCAAGACTGGCACCTTGAACTATGGGACAGTGATGCTCTGTATTGTTGGTGCTTTGGGGGCAACAGTGGGAGGGCTGCTGGAATTCTGGCCCCGCTGGTGGACCTCCTGATGGCACCTGGTTTTGGCTGCTGTGTGACACAGAGTGTTGGACTGGATGGGCCACTGACCTGATCTAACAAGGCTTCTCTTACATTCTTATGTCTGGGGCAAGGGATGCTCTGTCTTCTTGGTGCTGGGGGGAGCAACAGTGGGAGGGCTTCTGGAGCTCTGACCCCACTGGCGGACCTCCTGAAGGCACCTGGTATTTCTGGCCACTGTGTGACACAGAGTGTTGGACTGGATGAGCCGTTGGCCTGACCCAACATAGCTTCTCTTATGTTCTTAACAAATTGGGAACCAGTGCAGAGGGGCCAAGACTGGAGTGATAAGGTCGTATGGGCAAGCTTCAGCACTGCTCTTGCAGAAGATCAGGAGGAGCTGCCCAAGAACATCTGAATATGCCCACAGTGCTATCAGAGAAGATAACCCTCTTTTATTGCCGGAGTATGAAATTACGTGCCTTGTGCTTGCTTTGGTATCAGCAGAAGGGTGAGCTGTACTATGCTGTCTCCGATTCCATCATCGCGATTCTCGGGGGGGGGGGGGGAAATCAACTCTGCAGTCTTAACAAAACACAGGGGATATCAAATGAACAGCCAGTATGCGTGGGAAGTCTTACCCCTGATTCGAGGTTCAGGCCAAAGGCTGGGCTGGCGAATCACCAGTTGAAAAGCAAGGTGTCTTTAGGAAGAGAACTTTTTGAAAAATGGGGAGAGGGGCTACGTGCATGAAGCTACCCTGTACTGTGTTAGACCATTGGTCCATCTCCAGTGGTCCCTCTAAGATGTAGGGTCTTCTGAGCAAAAATTCTACTTTGTGAGCTGCTGGCACTAAAGTTGTGAGCGAGCGATTCGGCTGCCACATAAATTTGTTTGCTCTGTAGCCATCCCTTCCTGAGTTAAGACAAAAATGTGTGAGCTGGAGGCTAAAAAACTGAGCTAGCTTGCACTAACTCAGCTTAGAGGGAACACTGTGGACCATCACCATCAATATTTTCTACTCAGACTAGCAATGATTTTCTGGGATCTCAAGTCAAGGTGTTTCACATCACCTACTACACAATTTTTTAAAAAATTCGGGATGCCAGGGATTGAACATGGGATCTTCTGCTGGCCAAGGGGATGCTCTACCATTGAGCCACAGCCCCTTCCAGTTTCCCTTAATCTGGGGGGGGGGGGGAGAAAAGATCAGTGAAAGATGGTGAGGGTTGCAGAGATTTCTTGGGCAACAACGGGGCCAGCGTTGGCCTGTCCTCTGTGTCCCGCTGAACAACACATTCACTGTGGTGTCAGTTTGCCATGTCTGCCTAAAGTGGTCTTGTTTGCATTTCTAGAATCATTAGACTTTTGTGTATATTGCTGAAAGTCAAGGTAAAATTTCGTTCCTGGTATGGGCCCTTGGTATCTTCTTGAGAGCCAGTCTGGTGTAGTGGTTAAGAGCACAGACTCTAATCTGGGAGAACCCGGTTTGATTCCCCACACCTCCACTTGCAGCTGCTGGTGTGACCTTGGGTCAGTCACAAGTCCTCGCAGAGCTGTTCTCTCAAGGACCGCCCTCGAGAGAGCTCTCTCAGCCCCACCCGCCTCAAAGGGTGACTGTTGTGGGGAGGGGAAGAGAAAGGAGTTTGTGAGCCGCTCTGAGTGAAGGACGGGGTATAAATCCAATCTCCTCCTCTTCTCTTTTCTTCTTCTTCTTCTTCAGGTAGTCTGAGGTGGCAAGGAAAGGGAAAGGCTCTTCTCGAGCTGTTGCCCGTGAGCACAGTGGTGCCCATCGGTACTTCCCTTGGCGCCCGCTGAGCTTTTCAGGGAGTGGGCGGGGCCATTGTAAGTCAGGGCTTGTGATCGGCTTCCCACATTCAAATGAAAGGGTTTTCCACTGGTAGATGAGGAGGACGGGTCAGCAGCTTGAGTTTTCCTTAGTCAGCCTGTGGTTCCATTCCCTCCTCACAATTTCCTTCTTCCCAAGAGGTGCGAGGAGGGGGGGGGTATTCTCTTTGGCTCCTCCTCCGGAGGCAGCCATTTTTGGTTGAGCTCCACCTCCTGTGGCAGCCATTTTGGGGTGGTGTCCACCTCCTGCTATCAAAATTCCAAAGGTGCCCACAACCTCAAAAAGATTGGGAACCTCTGGTATGAGGCAACATCGTACGTTAGGACGATCCAAGCAAAGGGCCAATAGATGCAATGCTATCTTTCTTCTCGTAGAAAACATATCTGGCTGATTCCAGCGTTGGCTTTCTAGCATCTTGGACTCTGCCCTCTTGCGCATTCTTGTAGCTGGTACAGCCGTCATCCAGCGGGAGACAGGAGGCAATGCCCAGTCTTAAAGCAGTGAATCAGGAGAATCCCAAGTCTCCCATTGTGCTCACTTAGGTTCCTGGTCTCTGCAGTGCTCCGCAGTAGACCTCGATTCGAGTCCAGTAGCACCTTAGAGACCAGCAAGATTTTGGAGGGCATAAGCTTTCAAGACTCAAAGCTTTGACTCTTGAAAGATTATACCCAAAAAAACTTGTTGGGGGGGTATTTGTGTGTGTGTCTGTGTGCCTGTGCCTGGAAGTCATGGCGACCTCTGGCAACTCCTACTGGGGCATGGAGGACGTTCAGAGAAGTGGCTTGATAGCCCGCCTCTGCCTCCCGGCCCTGGTATTCCTTGGAGGTCGCCCTTCCAAATACTTGCCAGGGTGGGCCCTGCTTAGCTTCCGAGATCTGATGAGACTGGGCTTGTCTGGGCTATCCAGGTCAGGGAATACCCCAAAAGTCTTGCTGGTCTCTAAGGTGCTACTGGATTCGAATTGGGCTCCTAGCTGGAGGGGATCTAAATACCTGTATCGGATGTGCTTCTCACCAGAGTTCAGAGAAAGGTCAAAAACCTTAACTGCAGTGGGAAGTCTGTTAGATCCAAGCTGTAGTTTTTCCCCTGGTGGCCTTTTATGATCCTGAAGTGGACAGACGATGTAAGATGTATGCGCCCAGCAGTTGCAGTCTGTGAACATCCAGTGCTGGACAAAACCCCTGTCCCATCACCTCCTTCCCTCGCGCCGCACACAATCCCACCAGCCTTGCCTTTCCCTAACCTCCGCCCTCTTCCCAGGCAGCACAACAGATCATCGAACTACAAGAGGCAGCCCAGATCAACGCCGGGCTGCAGCCGGCGAACCTCGGGCGCAACAACAGCCTGCACGACATGAAGACGGTGGTGAAGACCTGGCGGAACCGGCTGCCCATCGTCTCAGACGACTTGTCCCACTGGAGCAGCATCTTCATGTGGAGGCAGCATCACTACCAAGGTAAAAGCCGAGGAGGGGGGGTTCCAACTGTCTACCGAGGACCCTTCCTCTAACTGAGTGCCTCCTCATCTTGAGTTAGAGGAAGCCTCCTTAAGCTGGCAGAAAGCTGCAAATGTGCTCAATGGAGTGGGAGGATGGGGGCAAGATCCGCCCCAACAGAACCACTTGGCCCAGCATGCTGTTTTTGGAAAACATCTCCCCCCCCACACACACACACCGCCTCCGTCCCTCTTTCTGGCGCTAAAGCATGTAGAGATATAGTCCTATGGCAGTATTTAAATACAGCATGGTAGTGGTTAGTGTGTGAGGCTTGGGTCTGGGAAACCCGGGTTTGACTCCCTGATATGCTATGGAAGCTCACCGGGTGGTCTTTGTAGGGATTTATTTATTCAAATTTGTTCTCCGCTATCCCCATCGAGGCAGGCTCAGGGCGGAGGGAGTTATAGGGATAAAAGATGGTGTGAGCCACTTTGGGTCTCCATTGGGGAGAAAAAAATGGGGTATAGAGGAACAAGTGTTTACACTGGATGATAGTTCCAGAGGGTAGCTGTGTTGGTCGGAAGTAGAAGAGTGTCAGACTCCTGCAGCAATCAGTTCCCAACAACTTTCATACAAAGAAGTAAAGTTTATTGAGACATTGAAAGTATGCAGATATCCTTAATGCTCTTGAGTTAGAACTGGCTCCAAGTACGCGAACCAGACAGATGTACCATATTCAAGGGGGTCCCCTGATGGCCCAGGGCCAATCAGAGGTCTGGACTAAAGGCCCACCAAAGTAATGGGCCAAATTCCCAGGAGAAAGACAACACCAGGCACTCAAGGTCGAAAGCTTCATTTACATAGATAAGAAAAGCAGTGAAAACACAGCAGGAATGAAAGTCAAAATCCCCTCACTCTCGTGGCAGCTAGAGGCCTAGCTGACAAAGAGTTGGATACCAGTCCCGCAGTATTTTAGAGACAGTGTTCCCTCTAAGATGAGCTAGTGTGAGCTGGCTTACAGTTTTTCAGCCTCCAGCTCACACATTTTTGTCTTGGCTCAGTAAGGATTTTTTAAACTTATGCACAAGCCAAATTGCTCGCAGCTTTAATGCCGGTAGTTCACAAACTAGAATTTTTGCTCAGCAAGACCCCACAGCTTAGAGGGAGCATTGCTTAGAGACCAATACAATATAAACAGAAAGAGAGAGCTACGGGAATAAAGTTGTATAATACAAAAAAAACCCAAAACACCCTGGTTATATTAACAAGAATATGTATTTCAACAATAAGAAAGAGTGCGACCTCAACAAGTCATAACTATAAAATATACGTTCACATTAATAAGGCAAGACTCGTATAACATACATTCCAATCACATTGTGATGGAAACCACAGTAAATCTCATATACATTTTAGTCCAAGACCCTTCAGAAAAACGAAGAAATAGAGACCAGCAAGAGTTTTGGGGTATACGATTTTGAGAGTCAAAGTTTCCTTCATGACATACCTGATGAAGGAAGCTTTAGCTTTTAAAACAATTGTGTGTGTGTGCGTGCTTGCGAGCCTGGAAGTCAGGGTGACTTCTGGCCACCCCTAGTGGGCCATGGATATTTCAGAGAGGTGGCTTGATATTACCTGCCTCTGCATCCTGGCATTCCTTGGGGGTCTCCCATCCAAATACTTGCCAGGGTGGGCCCTGCTGAGCTTCTAAGATCTGACAAGATTGGGCTTGCCAGGATGAAACTTTGACTCTTAAAAGAGTATACCCCTCTCCCCAAATGTTGATTTCAAAGGTGCTACTGGACTCAGATCTATGCTGCATTGGTTGAGGAAATAGTTTTCATTTCTGAATGAAGTTCTGTGTGCGAGACCTGTTTCGAAAACCGAAACAAAACATGCAGTCGAAATCTGCTGCAGATGCCAGTTTTCATTAAAAAGGCTTAGGAAAACAGTTCCCCCAAAAGTGGATGCCAGTGAGGAGTTGGGGCAGGAGCCCCTTTCCCCGTTACACAAGTATGTATATTTAATATGCATGTGTGTCTTGGTGCTTCGAGTGCAACAGTGGGAGGGCTTCTGGAATTGTGGACCTCCTAAAGGCCCCTGGGTTTTGGCCACTGTGTGACATGGAGTGTTGGACTGGATGGGCCACTGGCCTGATCCAACAGGGCTTCTCTTATGTTCTTAAGCTCAGTCTTGTCTACTCTGATTGGCAGCCATAGTCTCCAGAGGATGCTCTGTATTCTTGGTGCTTTGGGGGGCAACAGTGGGGGGGTTCTGGAGTTCTGGCCTCACTGCTGGACCTCCTGATGGCACCTGGTATTTTGGCCACTGTGTGACACAGAGTGTTGGACTGGATGGGCCACTGGCCTGATCCAACAGGGCTTCTCTTATGTTCTTAAGCTCAGTCTTGTCTACTCTGATTGGCAGCCATAGTCTCCAGAGGATGCTCTGTATTCTTGGTGCTTTGGGGGGCAACAGTGGGGGGGTTCTGGAGTTCTGGCCTCACTGCTGGACCTCCTGATGGCACCTGGTATTTTGGCCACTGTGTGACACAGAGTGTTGGACTGCATGGGCCTGATCCGACATGGTTTCTGTTATATTCTTATGTCTGGGGCGGTGATGTTCTGTCTTCTTGGTGCTTGGGGTGGGGGGCAACAGTGGGAGGGCTTCTGGAATTCTGGTCCTGCTGATGGACCTCCTGACGGCACCTGGGTTTTGGCCACTGTGTGACACAGAGTGTTGGACTGGATGGGCCATTGGCCTGATCCTACGTGGCTTCTCTTATGTTCTTATCATGGTGTGGTGGCTTTGTAACAACCCCCTCCCTCCCAGCCTTCTCTCTGTTTGCTTTTCCTAGCCATCGTCAGCGCATACGAGAACAGCTCCCAGCATGATCCCAGTTCCAACAACGCTATGCTGGGCGTCCACGCCTCGGCGTCGGCAATCATCCAGTACGGGAAGATCGCGCGAAAGCAGGGGCTGGTCAACGTGGCCCTGGACATCCTGAGCCGCATCCACACCATCCCGACGGTGCCGATCGTGGACTGCTTCCAGAAGATCCGGCAACAGGTCAAGTGCTACCTGCAGCTGGCCGGTGTGATGGGGAAAAACGAGTGCATGCAGGTATGGCAGCAGAACACGCTTTCATTATTGGCCGCTTTACAGGTTAGAAGCAAGGATTTTAGAAGCCAGTTTGGTAAAGTGGTTAGGAGCGCGGACTCTAATCTGGGAGAACCGGGTTTGAATCCCCACTTCTCCACATACAGCTGTTGGTGTGACGTTGGGTCAGTCACAAGTTCTCTCAGAGCTGTTCTCTCAAGAGCCGTTCTCAAAAGAGCTCTCTCAGCCCCACCTACCTCACAGGGTGTCTGTTGTGGGGAGGGGAAGGGAAAGGAGATTGTAAGCCTCTCTGAGACTCCTTCAGGTAGTGAAGGGTGGGGTATGAATCCAATCTCCTCCTCTTCTGCATATTTATTTATTAAAAACATTTATTAGCTGCTTTTCTGACTTGCAGAGCTCAAGACAGCTTACAAAATAGATAAAAGAAATAAAATACATGAAACCCAAAAGTTTTAATTACAGTGACTGGGGAAAGGGCTGTGGCTCAGAGGCAGAGCATCCGCTTTGCATGCAGAGGGTCCCAGGTTCAATCCCCAGGGTCTGCCTCCCCAGGATAAGAACCTCAGAAGAGCCCTGCTGGATCAGGCCAGTGAAGGTCCATCTAGTCCAGCATCCTGTCGCACACATTGGCTGAGCAGTTCCTCTGGAAGGCCAACAACAGGGCAGAGAGGCTGAGGCCTTCCCCTGATAAGAACATCAAAAGACCCTGCTAGATCAGACCAGAGGTCCATGTAGACCAGCATCCCATCTCACTAAGAGGCCTACCAGTTCCTCTGGACAGCCAACAACAGGACAGAGAGGCCGAGGCCTTCCCCTGATAAGAACATCAGAAGAGTCCTGCTGGATCAGACCAGTAGTCCATCTAGTCCAGCATCCTGTCTCACACAGTGGCCAGCCAGTTCCTCTAGAGGGCCAACCACAGGGCATGGAGGCTGAGGTTTTCCTCTGAGAAGAACATCAGAAGAGTCCTGCTGGATCAGACCAATAGTCCCTCTAGTCCAGCATCCTGTCTCACACAGTGGCCAGCCAGTTCCTCTGGAGGGCAAAAAATGGCATAGAGGCCAAGGCCTTCCCCTAAAAAAAAAAGCAGAAGAGCCCTGATGGATCAGACCAGAGGTCCATCTAGTCCAGCATCCTCTGGAGATCCAACCACAGAGCATAGAGAGCAAGGCCTTCCCGTGATGTTGTCTCCTGGCTCTGGGATTCAGAGGAGTTTCTCCTCAGTCATCATGGCAGTATCCTCCATGAATCTATGTAATCCCCGTTTAAAACTGTGTATTCCTGTGAGCATCGCTACATCCTCTGGCAGCCAATTCCACATCTTAATCACTCTCTCTGTAAAGGAGTATTTCCTTTTCTCTGTCCTGAATCTACTGCCCACCAGCTTCATCAGGTGCCCTTGAGTTCTGGTATTTCAGGAGATGGAGAAAAGGTCCTCTTTGGAGAAGACACTCGATGTGACAATGAAAGCAGGAACACAACATGTAGAACGCTATTTAAAATTCAACCTATGTATGAAAAAGAATAGTACACATCTCCCCGATCCGGGAGGGGCGAGGGAATCAAGAATAAAAATAATATTATTTTTTTTCCTTCACAAGATGTGTATGCTGCCTTTCTGCCCGAGGCAGGTAACAACACAAGTTATAATAAAAAGCGCATTTTCAAAACAGTTAAAACCGAAGCTAAAATACATATGTAAAGCCACAGTATGTAGTTTGGTGTAGTGGTTAAGTGCGCAGACTCTAATCTGGGAGAACCAGGTTTGATTCCCCACTCCTCCACTTGCACCTGGCTGGATGACCTTGGGCAAGCCTTAGTTCTGACATGAGCTGTCCTTGAAAAAGAGCCGTTTCTGTCAAGAGCTCTCTCAGCCCCACCTACCTCACAGGGTGCCTGTTGTGGGGAGGGGAAGGGAAAGGAGTTTGTAAGCCGCTCTGAGACACCTTCGGGTAGTGAAGGGCGGGGTATAAATCCAATGTCCTCCTCCTCCTCCTCCTCCTCCTCCACCTCCTTCTTCTTCTTCTTCTTCTGCCACAGGGCAGGAAGGAGGGTCATTGAGGGAATCCCAGACAGGACAAAAGAAATAAAAGCACATCTTTTAAAAAAAACAATTAAAAGCAAAACTAAAATATATATGCAAAACCATATCTAGCAGTAGTTCAAATGTAGGGCAGCAAGGGGGAAACCCCAGAGAAGACAGAAAAGTCTTCGCCTGCTGGTGGTAGATGGCAACAGAAGGGGACAGGCAAGTCTCTCATAGTTTATTTATTTATTTATTTATTTATTTTATTATTAGATTTATAGCCCGCCCTCCCCGCAAGCGGGCTCAGGGTGGTTCACAGACTGGGCACTTATGCAAATAATTAAAACAGTTGAAAACAAGATGAAACAGTCATTTATAATCATTTATCACGATACAAGGTGCTCTTGGTGTCTCAGTCACAGGATGGCATCCTGGTGGTGATGGTCCCAGATCGGTGCTATCCGTTCCAGGCAGCACTGTCGTTCATTTGTCACAGGGCCATCTCCCCCCCCCCCGTGTTGCCCAGCCCAGGTGGTGGTGGTGGTGGTTGTGGTGCAGCGGTGGCAGCTCCTACTCGAAAGCCTGGCGGAAGAGCTCCGTCTTACAGGCCCTGGGGAACTGCGCAAGGTCCCGCAGGGCCCGGATCTCCTCCGGGACCTCGTTCCACCAGGTTGGAGCCGCCACCGAAAAGGCCCTGGCCCTGGTTGCTGCAAATCTGGCATCTTTGGGGCCTGGAGTCACCAGGAGATGTTGCGTCCCCGACCGTAGTGCCCTTGGGGGAACATATGGGGAAAGGCGGTCCCTTAGGTATGTCAGACCCTGGCCATAGTTTGGGTGCTGTGACCAAGAAGGCCCTGTTCTGGGTTGCCACCTGCCGGATCTCAGCAGGCGAGAGCACCTGAAGCTGGGCCTCCAAGATGACCATAGCGGTGAGGTACGTTCCTAAGGGAGCAGGCGGTCCTTCAGGTATGCTGGTCCCAAGCCTTACAAAGACCTTAAAGGTCAACATTAGCACTTTGAACTGGGCCTGGAAACAAATTGGGAGCCAGTGTTAGGTGGTTCAGGAGTGATTTTTATATGCCACCGATAAAGTCTTCAAACTTTATATACTCTAGTTGCTCCCTCTTTCCTCTTGCAAGAGAGTTTCTCACTCGCAACTGGCCAAGCCCTTTATCCTGGTGGGTTTTTTGTGCTCTGCCGCAGTTACCAAAGCCCTCCGGCAGCATCCCCAGCTCTGTAGCCCAGCCCTGTGGGTATTCACAAGGCATGGGTGACGCGGCGTGGAAGGCAGGTGCACGGTCTGAGCCGTCAGCGTGATGTGCAACCCTGAAGGGCCTGGGAATGCATTAGGACAGGGAATGATCTTTAGAAAAGTTCTTGTTTTATGTTGTTCTTTAAAATATATCTATCTATTCATGACGTGGGTTTTATATAAACCTTGGCTTGTAACGTTTCCTTCGACAGGGCCTGGAGGTGATTGAGTCAACAAACCTGAAGTACTTTACCAAGGAGATGACGGCAGAATTCTATGCGCTCAAGGGGATGTTTTTGGCTCAGATCAACAAGTACGAATGGTGGGGCAAGATGGGAGGGCTGAGGAGAACTGTGTTGAGCATACTCGGTGATTCAGAGGCCGAATAAACATAAAACCACAGTGGAAATGTGCGTGAAGCAGCAGCCTCAGCGTGGGCTGTTGTGATGAAACTCATCATCTACCCCAGGGGTCTCCAACCTTTTTTGAGCTGACAGGCTCCTTTGGAATTCTGACACAGCACACAGGCACAAAATGGCTGTTGCAGGAGGCAGAGCCAGCCACAAAATGGCTGCCGTCTCTTTCCTTCGGTCACACAGTGAAGATCCTTGTGCTGTGGTGGCAGCTGCTGCCAGAGCAATGTTTTCAAAAAGCTGCACAGCCAATCAGAAGCTTCATTGGGCAAAAGCCCCATCCACTTTGTAAAAACACTGAGCAGGCACAAGAAAGGTGCTGGCGGGAGAGAGCCCACGGGCACCATGTTGGGGACCCCGATCTGCACCTTAATGTAGCACTGTGAGAAGAGCAATTGCTGCCACCTGCCTCTTTGATGAGCTTTCCAGGATAAATTAAAGAAAGAGACTTGCAGGGATATAGGCTGTGGCATGAAATCCACGTGTCCATCAGAAAAGAGTATTGCTTGTTTTACTTGTTCCCCTGGGCTTTTTCTAAAAAGTTCCCTGCAAATAGAAAATTAGCAGATGCAGAGAAAAAGATTCTCGCTCAGCTCACGTCCTGCTGTGCTACTTTTCTGCATTTCTGCTTTTTTTTTTTTTTAAGTAGAGTATCTTTAACTGAAGGGGCGGGGGGGACAACTTCCCACCTCTCAGTCTGAAATGGCACAGTCTGTTCTGCTGTTTGGACTCCACCGCCTCATCCTGCTAGCATGGGAAGGCCTAACTTCAGAACCCGATAAGTCAGCAAGAAGAAAAAGAAGAGGAGATTGGATTTATACCCCGCCCGTCACTACCCAAAGGTGTCTCAGAGCGGCTGACAAACTCCTTTCCCTTCCCCTCCCCACAACAGACACCCTGTGAGGTAGGTGGGGCTGAGAGAACTCTGACAGAAACTGCTCTTTTTCAAGGACAGCTCTTATCAGAACTACAGCTTGCCCAAGGTCATCCGACCAGGTGCAAGTGGAGGAGTGGGGAATCAAACCCGGTTCTCCCAGATTAGAGTCCACACACTTAACCACTACACCAAACTGGCAAACGAACACTGCAGGGCCAGTTTGGTGTAGTGGTTAAGAGCGCGGACTCTAATCTGGGAGAACCAGGTTTGATTCCCCACGCCTCCACATGCAGCTGCTGGATGGCCTTGGGTCAGTCACAGTTCTCTCAGAGCTGTTCTCTCAAGGGCAGTTCTTGAAAGAGCTCTCTCAGCCCCACCTACCTCACACGGTGTCTGTTGTGGGGAGGGGAAGGGAAAAAAAATCGTAAGCCACTCTGAGACTCCTTTGGGTAGTTAAGGATGGAATATAAATCCAATCTCTTTTTCTACTGTAATTAGTAAGGGTTTTTTCTGAGATCCTTGAATATCTCTCTTGAATCTATGCTAATGCTCTCCGAAACGGAGGTGTTTCACATAATAAGGACCAGATTACTGGAGGCAGAGTTGTAGAACTTGTATAATGCAGCCAATAAGACTTGTTCTCCTCTGAACCATGGGATATTTCCCATGATAGGACGCTTACACAGTTATTTCTTCCGACTGCAATCTCCGAAATTGTGCAGAATTTTTCACTGTCTAGGCTTAATGTTTTACCATCGGCAATTTTATTTGGAAGATTCCAGGATATTCCTTTTGCCACCCTTGTATATGTGAAACTACTGAAACAGTGTACCATGTGCTGTTTGAATGTTGTTATTATGCTGGCATTAGGCAATGAATTTTATCACCAATTTTGGGTAGTGTGTCAGATTGTTCCTGGCCGAACAAACTACTATTTCTGTTAAATAGCACTAAGGAAAACATAACTGAACTTGTTTTTACTGGCTGCTGCCTCTACACGTAGTAAAATTTTGTAGGTGCTCAACATAGGGAAATTTTTAATGGAATTCTATTTTATGCAGAATCTGAATTTTTTATATCTCAGGTACTATGTTTTTACTTTTGTGAAATGCCATTAAAGGAATTGGGGGAGGGGGAAGTAAGGGGTTTTTAGACTCTAGTATCTACTGGAAGTAAGGAGGAGGAAGAGTTCGTATGGGAAAGGAAGGGTTTAGTTCCTATTCGTTGGCATTACAAATCCAGCACCTCCTCTTCAGTGGTGGTGGTAGGAAATGCTGTTGAGCTGCAGCCGACTTACAGTGACCCCGCAGGGCTTTTATGGCAAGAGACATTGAGAAGTGGTTTGCCATTGCCTGCCTCTGTTTAACAACCCTGAACTTCCTTGCTGGTCTCCCCTCCAAGTACTATCCATGGCCAACCCTGCTTAGCTTCCAGTACTGGACAAGACTGGGCTAGCCTGAGCCATCCAAATCAAGGCAAGAGACAACCAGAAGTGGTCTGCCATTGCCTGCCTGTAAGTAGCAACCTCGGGCTTCCTTGGAGGTCTCCCATCCAAAAACTAACCAGGGCTGACCCTGCTTAGCTTCTGAGATCTGACGACAAACAGAGGTGGTTTGCCATGGCCTGCCTAACCAGTCAGAAGCCCTGCTGGACAAAAGCTCCACCTGCTTTCGGAAAGCACTTGGTGGGCATCAGGAAAAGTGTTGGGGGGGGGGATGGTGCCCATGGGCACCAGATCGGGGACACCCTGGTCTAGGGCAAAATGTGCTCCCTTTCTCATTTGACCAAATCACTTGCCCTCCAGAGGTGGCTTTTCTGATAGTGGACCTTTTCCTAGCTGTCCCCACAGCTGGGTCCAAAAGGTCATTTGCGTGGGGTGGACCTGGCCCCCCTTTTGCCTCACTGGTCAAGCAAGGCAATAAGAATCAATCACAGGTGTCAGTGATAGATAACAGGGGAGAGGTAGAAGAAAGGGAAGTCCAGGAGACAAATCCCGTTCACGGCAGAAGATGAAGACAGCCCATTCATCAGCCTTCTCCTTCCGTAATAAGCCGTGCTACGGGCACAGCCGAGGACACAGAAAGCTGCGAGCGAAAAAATGAAGGAGCTGAGTAATACCCCGGCTAATTAACTGTTTAATAAGCTATTTGACAGATAAGGTTATTTTCCATTTGCCATGTTTTCTTCCAGTCCCATCAGTTTCCCCCCCCCCGCCCCTTTTGCATTGCCGCAGGCTATCATTGTAGAGTCTGCAGTCCAAACTTAATTCAAACTGAGAGTGGGCTTCAGACTGGGGTTGCCAAGTCCATCTTCCACCCCCAGCGGGGGACTTTGGGGGCGTTCCTGGAAGGGGCGGGGCATCCTCACGTGATGACGTCACGTTGGGGACGTCTGCCCGCTCCCCCCACCCGCCCGTGCGCCGGATCTCCAGAAACAGCAGTTCCCTGCACTTAAAGGAGCCAGCGTTTCCCTTTTAAATGCAGGAGCCGGTGTTTCCCCTTTAAGAGCAGCCGTGTTTCCCTTTTAAGAGCACGAAGCTGGCATTTCCCTGCAAGCTTGTGGCGAATCGGGCTTGGGAGGAAACACGGGTTCCACACACTTAAAGGGAGAGAGATGGGTGGCTGTGGGGGTTGGGGGTGGGGCTTCCCCCGCCGGCCATCTGGCTGGCAGCGGGGAAAAACCTCCCCAAAAAAAACCGGGGGACCCCTGGCAAACCGGGGGGGTTGGCAACCCTACTTCAGACGCAACCATGAAATGCCTCATGCCTCTCCTACCTTTCCAACCCTTGGGCCCCAGGTGTAGTCTGTCTGGAATGCATATTAGCATCTCCAGCAAAAAGGGAACAATCAGAAGCTGTAGCTCAGTGGTAGAGCATCTGCTCAGAATGCAGAAGGTCCCAGGTTCAATCCCCAGCATATCCAGTTAAGGATCAGGTAGTAGGTGGTGAAAGAGCTCTGTCTAGGACATCTGCCGGTCTGAGTAGACAGTTCTGACCTTGATGGACCAAGAGTCTGATATCTTATAAAGCAACTTTACGTATTCAGGAAGGAACAGAGGAAATGGGAAATGTCAGCTTTGGACATTGGGGTCAGTGCTGAGGGTCAGGAGATGTTGATCTGACCAAGTTGATCTGTGGGCCCCGTAGGGGGAGGGGCCATAGCCCAGGGGAAGAGCATCCATTCAGCATGCAAAAGGTCCAGCTTCAGTCCCCGGCGTCTCCAGTTAAAAGAATCGCATACTAGATGATGTGAAAGACCTCTTGCTTGATACCCTTGAGAGCTGCCACCAGTCTGCACAGACAGGACTGACCTTGATAGACTAAGAGGCTGAGTCGGAATAAGGTCGTTTTGTGCATTCATGCATGTAACGCAGGAAATTGTAGCACTGGCTTTTCTCGTTGCCCCGAGACAAAGCAAAACTGTTTCCAATGTTGTTGTTGTTGTCGTCGTCATACATTCAGGTGGAGGTTTGTTTGTTACAGTGGGACATTTCGAGACTTCTCCAAGAATTGTTTTATCATTCCCCCCCCCCCCATTCTGGTGTTCCTTTTTTTTTGAAAAGCTTCATTTTCGGGTAACCTGACACACCGACCATTCAGAGCCACCATTTCATATTGTCCCTCCCAGGTCGGAAGAAGCCAACAAAGCTTTCTCCGCCGCTGTGCAGATGCACGACGTTCTGGTGAAAGCCTGGGCCATGTGGGGGGACTACCTGGAAAACATCTTTGTGAAGGAGCGTCAGCTGCACCTCGGCGTCTCGGCCATCACCTGCTACTTACACGCTTGCCGCCATCAGAACGAGAGCAAGTCGCGGAAGTATTTAGCCAAGGTGAATCACGGGGCTTACTTGCACATACCGAGGGAGGTGGGGCTGTGTATGCAAGCCTAGAAGAGAAAGCTCGTTGTATTTCTTCCTAAGCAGGAGTCCCCAACCCTTTTGAGTCCGCGGGCACTTTTGGAATTCTAATGCACGTGATGAGCACGGCCACAAAACGGCTGGCCTGGTTAGGCCAGGTAAGCCCGATCTCGTCAGATCTCGGAAGCTAAGCAGGGTCGACTCTGGCAAGTACTTGGATGGGAGACCTCCTTGGAATACCAGCAGTCCGGAGGGCCAGGGGCAGGATTTATTCGGTCACCTCTCTGAATATCCTCCAGGCACCCAGTAGGGGTCAGTCACCAGAGGTCGCCATGACTTCCAGGTGCACACACACATGCACAGATGAAAAATACAAAAAAAATGGCTGCTACAGGAGGTGGAGCTAGGCACAAAATGGCTGCTGCTGGAGGCAGAGCTGACTGTAACTTATCAGGGAGGGAGGTTATGCCAGACTCTAATAGTAAGCTCAGCATTTTACACCAAAGCTCTGCTTAACAGGATATCTTTTAGAACGAATGTATTTCTCAAAAATATTTTCTCGCGTACACACAGTGATGGTCCTTGTCTCATGGTGGCAACTGCCGCAGAAGCGACATTTTAAAAAAATCTGCACTGGCAATCAGATTTCTAGTGGTCAGTCAGAAGCCCTGCTGGGCAAAAAGCTCCACTGCTGGACCTCCTGATGGCACCTAGTATTTTTGGCCACTGTGTGACAGAGTGTTGGACTGGATGGGCCATTGGCCTGATCCAACATTGGCTTCTCTTATGTTCTCCACCCACTATCTATAAATGTTTGGCGGGTGATTGGAAAGCTATCGGCAGGTGACGTGGCACCCAAGGGCACCATGTTGGAGACCCCTGGACTAGTGGATATTGGGAGGGCCACAGACACAGTGCATGCTTCATACACTGGCTTCAGGTAAGACAGGTATCCTAGGACCGTTCGTCATGCAAACTGGTAGTGGGGACATGCGCGTAATACGCATTCCAGTGCAGTCCAAGGGAAGACATTTTCTTTATCCTTCGATGTCATCTCAAAGGTTATAAAGCAGATACGCTTCAGGTTATTTGCCATGGCAGAGAAAAGACTCTTGGGACACCGTAGGGCAGTTAGCCAAAATGGAGGGCCCCCAAGAGCCATGGGGAAAGGGCCCTGTGGAACTGGGGGGGGGCAGGGGAGGGAGGGGCATAATCGTGATATCTGATTGGATCCTGATGAAGTTTTCCTCTAATGGAAAGGGAGGGGTGATTTTATACTGTCATCATGTTTTATTTCGGTAGCCACTTTGAGAAGAAGAAAATAATAATAATAAATTCTAGCAAAGGGGGACTGTGCATTCCCATTACCCTGCCGAGTGTTCCTCGGTCCCCCCTGGGGCATATTGAAATGCAGCTTACCAACTCTTTCCAGTGGGGTGTGTGTGTGTGTGTATAGACACGGTGGCATTCCAACTGCTTGCTTTTTTTAGGTTCTTTGGCTCCTGAGCTTCGATGATGACAAGAACACCTTGGCAGAAGCCATCGACAAATACTGCGTTGGTGTCCCGCCCATCCAGTGGCTGGCTTGGATCCCCCAGCTGTTAACCTGCCTGGTCGGGTCCGAGGGCAAACTCCTCCTGAATCTCATCAGTCAGGTATGATGGCTCGGCCGTGCAGCCCATGACAGCCCCCCCCCCCCCCCCCCCGTTGGTTGTCACATTCTCAGGTGGGTGTGGCACTCTTTACAGAAAGGTAGATGGAAGACAGGAAGCTTTTCAGTTCCTTGAAAAATACTGCATGCTGTTCTTGTGTCGGTGATACTGGAATAGGCTTAGTGAGGGACTGTGGCTCAGTGGAAGAGCATCTGCTTGGCATGCAGAAGGTCCCAGGTTCAATCCCCAGCATCTCCAGTCAAAAGGCCCAGTAGGAGGTGATGGGAAGGACCTCTGCCTGAGATCCTGGAGAGCTGTAAAGAGCGGCTGTGGCTCAGTGGAAGAGCCTCTGCTTGGCATGCAGAAGGTCCCAGGTTCAATCCCCAGCATCTCCAGTTAAAAAGGACCAGGCAGGAGGTGATGGGAAAGATCTCCGCTTGAGATCCTGGAGACCTGTAAAGAAGGGCTGTGGCTCAGAGGTAGAGCATCTGCTTGGCATGCAGAAGGTCCCAGGTTCAATCCCCGGCATCTCCAATTAAAAAGACTAGGCAGTAGACACATGTCTGAGTCCCTGGCGAGCTGTTGCCAGTCTGAGTAGACAAGACTGACCAGTGGTCTGAGTCAATATAAAGCAGCTTCATGTGTTCAAAGGGAGCCACGGCTGAACAGCAGAGCATCTGCTAGGTATGAAGAAGGTCCCAGGTTCAATCCCCGGCATCTCCAGTTAAAAGGATCAGGTAGGAGGTGATGGGAAAGACCTCTGCCTAGATAAGTAGTATCCAGTAATATATGGTAACTTGAATTCTGTGTATTTTATATTATGTAAACTATAGGGCGCTATAATATTACTGATTGTTTAGATATATGTTAAAGTATATATTGAGTGTTGCTGACTGAATAACTATGCCTTTTTAGCATTGATTTATCTACTAAATTTTTAAACGTACATAATCACTTTGTATTTATTTTTTATTTATTTATGTTATTGCATTTATACCCCGCCCTCCCCGTGAACGGGCTCAGGGCGGCTCACACAGAGCACAAAGTGCATACTGTGTATAAAAGTTAAAACAGTTAAAAATCGGTTCCAACGGATGCACATATAAAACTCCCAACATCTTGCATAGCAGAGGGGGTCATGGAAAGATGTTACCCAGCCCTCCGGCGGTATCTGTCTATGAAGGAGTGGTGGTGGAAGTGGCCATGGCAGCTCCTACTCATAAGCCTGGCAAAAGAGCTCCATCTTACAGGCCCTGCGGAACTGCACAAGGTCCCGCAGGGCCCTGATCTCCTCCGGGAGCTCATTCCACCAGCTAGGAGCCGCCACTGAAAAGGATCTGGCCCTTGTTGCCGCCAGCTTGGCCTCCTTAGGGCCCGAGGTCACCAGCTGGTGTTGTGACCCCGACCGAAGTGCTCTTTGGGGAATATATGGGGAAATGTAGTCCCTCAGGTATGTCGGACCCTGGCCATGTAGGGCTTTAAAGGTAAGCACCAGCACTTTGAAGCAAATCTGGTATGCTATAGGCAGCCAGTGCAGCGCTTTCAACACAGTTCGGGTGTGCTCCCAGCCCGAGACGCCCACCAACAACCTGGCCGCAGCATTCTGCACCAGCTGCAGCTTCCGAATTTGCGACAGAGGCAGCCACATGTAGAAAGCATTGCAGTAGTCTAGCCTCGAGGTGACCGTCGCGTGGATCACTGTAGCTAGGTCATTGCGGTCGAGGAAAGGAACCAACTGCCGTATCAGCCGAAGATGGTAGAAGGCTGATCTGGCAGTGGCTGCCACCTGGGCCTCCATCGTTAAGGTGGGGTCCAGAAGCACTCCCAAACTCCTAACCTCCGAAGCTGGCACTAGAGGTGCCCAGTCGAAGGTTGGGAGTGGGAGCTCCAACCCCGATCCAGTCCGACTCAAGCACAGGATCTCCGTCTTCGCCAGGTTTAATTTCAGCCTGCTCAGCCTGAGCCACCCAGCCATGGCTTGTAAAGCCCGGTGCAGATCTTCTGGGTTGGAGTCCGACTGGCCGCCCAACATCAAATAGAGCTGGGTGTCATCTGCGTATTGATGACACCCCAGCCCATACCTCCGGGCAATCTGGGCGAGGGAGCGCATATATATGTTAAACAGCATCGGGGAAAGCTACAGCCCCCTGATGCACCCCACATTCAAGCGGGCGCCTCTGGGACTGCTGTTCCCCTAGCACTACCCTCTGTCCCCGACCCTGAAGAAACAAGGCAAGCCATTGAAGGGCAAGCCCCCTGATCCCCACGTCGGCGAGGCGGTGGACCAGCAGCTGATGGTCGACCGTCGATCAATTTGCCCAGATAGGGTAAATTGGACACCGGCCGATAGTTGGCCAATTCAGTCGGGTCCAAAGTTGGTTTTTTCAGGAGAGGGCGGACCATCGCTTCCTTGAGTGCCTCGGGGAACCGCCCCTCCGAGAGGGACTTGTTAACAATCTCCCTCAAAGCACCTCGAAACCCCTCGTGGCCCGCTTTAATGAGCCAGGAGGCAAACGGATCGAGGCCGCACGTGGTTGGGCATACAGATACAAGTAATCTGTCGACTTCTTCCAGGCTGAGCTGGTCGAAACACTCTAAACCCAGACTCGAAGACGCGCAAGGGGCCTCAAGTTCGCTAACTGTTTCAACTGTGGCAGGGAGGTCACAGCGGAGCATCAAGACTTTATCCGCGAAGTAGCTCGCAAAAGCCTCACAGCCAATATCCAATTCCCTATTATTTTGTCTGCCCTGTGGCAGAGCCGTCAAAGACCGAATTGTTCTAAATAATTGGGCTGGGCGAGAGCTTGCGGACGCAACCCTGGCTCTTCGCAGCCTTGACTGCCATCTCATAGGATCTCAAACGTCCTACAGGATGTCCTTGTAGCCTCGTCGTGAGCTCGGCGCCACCATCTCTCTAACCGTCATAACTCTTGCTTCATCAGCTGCAACCCCTGGGTATACCAGGGGGCCAGCCTTGAGCGAGGGTGCCGGGGAGCGATCATGTCGATGGCTGTGGAAAGTCGAACTATGCCAGTCGTCCACAAGCTCATCCAACAAACCGCCAGGGGGCATCGGTTCCCGCAGGGCCAGTTGAAGCCGCACTGGGTCCATTTGGCTCCACGAGCAAGCTAAAATCCACTCGCCGCCTATACAAGGTCGGGGCGGGACATTCACAAGGACCTTCAGGGCATAGTGGTCTGACCATGGCACTGCTTCTGTAGTGATCCGGTCCACTGTAATCCCCATTGTGAAGATTAAATCGAGCATGTGCCCCGCCTGGTGCGTAGGGACCGATACACATTGGGAGAGTCCCAGCTTTGCCATGGACATCACTAGGTCCGTAGCCCGGCTAGAGGTCGCGTCATCGGCATGGACGTTGAAGTCACCCAGGACTAATAGCCTAGGGTGCTCCAACACCCAGCCTGATACAGCCTCCAGCAGGGACGGCAGGCAACTGGCCGGCGCGTTAGGCAGACGGTACACCAGCCAGATTGCCACACTCTCCTCGGCCTCCAGCACCAGGCCGACACACTCTAGGCCCGAAAACTCCAACATAGGGAGCGCCTTGAAGGAGTAAGCCTCCCGTACGAATATCGCCACTCCTCCCCCCCATCCCCTAGTCCTTGATTGGTGTAGGACCGAAAACCCCAGTGGGGCAAGCTGGGA